>NW_004444136.1:2139499-2144539 GCF_000243295.1 Trichechus manatus latirostris | reverse complement strand
CCTCCTGGCCAACCTGCCTCAGTGTGCCTGCCTCCCCATCTGTCCCCTCCTGGCCCACTTGCCTGCCCACCCATCTGCCCCCTCCCAGCCCACCTGCCTCAGTGTGCCGGCCCCCCTCTGCCCCCTCCTGGCCTACCTGTCTGCCCCATCTCTGTACCCACAGCAGGTAGGGGTCCCTGCAGGCTTTGGCTGGGCAGGCTCTTCCTAGTGCCCATCCTTACACAGAGGCCAAGGGCCACAGGTCCACAGGTTGACTTTAAGCTGTAGTGCTCTAGGGAAGTCTTGACACTGTGGCTTTTGTTTCCCATCTACAAAATGCAGGGCTCATGGGGTAGTTGAGCCCCACTGAGGAATTCCAGGTACCTCTTAATGGTTGGAACTGGTATTGAAGATATTGCTTTCAATCAGTGTCTCCTTCCCACCCCCAAGCCTTCCAAAACCCCTTGAAAGGAAATTCACCTGCCTCTTTAGTAAAATCAAACTCAGGTGGCTGCCTGAGGGTCTGGCGTGGCTAAGCGTCTTAGCTTCAACTCCTGGCTCAGTTGCCTCACACAGCTGTAACAAACAATAGCACAAGTGAATGGACTTAAAGAACAGAGAACAGTTCCGGAAGCTGAAAGTCTAAATCAGGGTCGTGGCTCTGTTGATTCCCTCTGTGGAGCTGTCGTTCCCAGTTTCTGGTGTCTGCCGGCAGGCCTGGGCATTCCTTTACTTGTAGATGGGGCCTCATGTGGCATCTGTCCCTCCCGTACATGTGGCTCTGTATCTATTCTGCTCTTTTTATAAGACACCACTCAGAAGTGACTAGGTTGAGGACCCACCTATTCTGGTATGAAGACTTCTGTCTTAGTCATCTAGTGCTGCTCTAACAGAAATGCCACAAGTGGATGCTTTAACAAAGACAGGTTTAGTCTCTCACAGTCCAGTAGGTTACAAGTCCAAATTCAGGGTGTCAGCTCCAGGGGGAAGGCTTTCTCTGTCAGCTCTGGAGGAAGGTCCTTGTCATAAATCTTCCTTTGCTCTGGGAACATCTCAGCGCAGGAACCTCAGGTCCAAAGGATACGCTCTGCTCCCGGCACTGCATTCTTGGTGGTATGAGGTTCCCATGTGTCTCTGCTCAGTTCTCTCTTTTATATCTCAAAAGAGATTGTCTTAAGATACTATCTAATCTTGTATACCTCATCAGCATAACTGCCGCTAATCCATTTTATCACATCATAGTGATAGAATTTACAACACACAGGGAAATCACATCAGGTGATAAAATGGTAGACACTCATACAACACTGGGAATCATGACCCAGCTAAGTTGACAGATATTTTGGGGGGAACACAATTCAATCCATGACAACCTCTATTTCTAAACAGGGTCATATTTACAGGTACAAGGGCTAGGACTTCAACATAACTGTTTTGGGGACACAATTTAATTAATATCAACTCGCCTCCCCAAGATTTCTTTTCTACAAGTCAGCAGGGGTGTGAGTCCTTCCCGTATTTCTCCAAGCCCTGCAGAGACCTGAGTGGGATGTCCCCACCCAGTTAGCTCAGAGCTGGGAAGAGCAAGAAAGTGGGCTCAGTGTCTCAGGACCCTGGGTCATCTGCCCTCCAGGGAGACAGTGAGTCAATTGAAAGATAAATATTTGGAAAATCTGGGTGGTTTTCAACTATAGCAAAACCAGTGAGTGATGGACAGCTAGGACAGACTGATGTCTCTGAGTGTTCTGAGGTCTTTGCCAAGGGGACAGTGGCAGGGGAAATGCATCACAGGTCCAGAGCAGCCCTCCTGGGTGGGAAGGTCACATGTCTGACCCACAGGCCAACGGTCTCACCTTCTGGCACTGTCTGGAGAAGGCATCAGCAGCCAGCCCATTTGCAATCCCCTAGTCAGTCTGGACTACAAGGGCGGACCATGCATTAAAGACCAGAGAGCACCACTCACAGGAGGGCCAAGAAGCAGGGTCATAAATAACCAGGCTGGGCCTGCTGTTGTCTTTCCAAACACAACTCACAGCATTTACCCAGGCTGGGGTGTCTGCTGGCCAGAGGCTCTTGGGTTCATTCACTCAACAAGCATTTCCTGGGGACTGCCTCTCGTTTCCCCCATATCAGAGGAAAACGGAAAGAGGGTGCTGCCTTAGAGCGCAGATGTGTGTGCAAACAAATATAACTTGAGGGAAGAGGACTAGAGGCAGTAAAGAGACGCCCCGTGCCCTAGGGAACGCATGGTGACACCCTGGCTGAAGGAGGGGGCCCTAGACTAAGACCTGGCAGGCAGATATGCCTTGACCTTGTTGAGATGGCAAGAGGGCATTATAAGAAGCAGGGTGGTACTGGCAAAGGCACAGGGCAGGCTGGGCTGGGGAGGAAGAACAGGCCAAGGTCTCAGGCAGCTTGGAGGCCAGGAGGACGAGCCGCCATTGCTATGAGCCTGTGGGGGTGGGGGCCAGGCAAGACGCAGGGTGAGGGCTGTCGTCCAGTGCTCAGCTCACAGGTGGTGCCCGTGAGGGTTTTTAGGAATGAGAGATGGTGCTGGACATTCCGAGCTGTGGTCCTGGGAGTGGGAAGCGGGCTTGGTGACAGGTCCACAAAGTGGCCCCTCACAGGTGGGGTGAGCCCAAGCGGTAGTGGAGGAGTGGAAGAGATCCGACCATGTGGGGTGTCATGTGGAGGCCCAGTCCATGGCTGGGAGGATGCCAGCACCCACGGTGCAGTAGCTGAGTGCGCCCACGGAGCCGGGAGCCTTCAGGGGTCGGGGCCGTGGGCTGAGCAGGCCCCTGTGGAGGAGGCCGGGAGGAAGCAATCACTGCTAGGGCCGCTCCCGAGTGCATGTCAGAGAGATGCAGCTGGCTGCCTGGTGCAGCCTCCTTCCTCCTGGTGGCGATGAAGCAACCGTCCGGTGCGTCCCCAGGCTTCCAGGAGCAGCTCTCCATTAGCTGAAGGAGGGGAGCTGCTCCACCCGCAGTGCAGAGGAGCAGAGACACTGTGAGGCCCTTGCAGACAAGGCCAGCTGAGGGCCCAGGGCTGAGAGCAGAGTATACGGGGTGGCCAGAGCTGAGAGAAGCTCTGCAGGGCAGGACAGGGACAGGGGAGGAAGGCCACATCTGTGACAGGAACCCCTGCTGGCCTCCTGGGTTGGGCTGCAGTTCCTGACAGGTGTCGGCCATGGAGGGGCAGCCAGGGTGAGAGCAGGGCTCCGTGCCGAAGCCCCCAACGCAGTGGACATGACAGAGGGGCCATCGGGAGATGCAGCGTGATAGCTCCCTGAGGTCCAAAGCCAAGGACCTCATGAACGACAGGCCTGTCTGCAGGGCCAGGCCCAGGAGGACAAGGACACCTGGGCGCAGGAGCCGAGCCCAGCCATGGGGCCACAGCTTGATACTCTCAGACCAGGATCTGAGGACAGACGTGTGCAGTAAGGTACAGGTAGCCTGGGTCAATCCCCGCTCAGCTTCAGTTTCTGTAACATTGGACCCTGGCTGGTGTCAACCTCAGGTCTTGTGAGACTGCAGTCATATCTGCTCATTGTATTTTGTGGAAGGAATGAAGCAGATGACAAAGTGCCTGTCCCAGGTGTGACTCAGTCTTCCTACCCATCATTTACTATTCACTGACTCATTCCTTTTTCTAGCTCTGCCTGTCCCTGGGCCTGGGCCCTGGGAACAGAGAACTGCCCACCCCTGCCCCACCCTGCCCTGCCCCCACCCAGAGAAGTCACTGCTTGGTCTGGGGTAGACATTTGTCAGGCTGAAGCCGAGGCTCCCACACTTTGGATTGCACTGCTTCCAAAATATCTAGAACGTTAGTTGGGGCCTCCTGGCCCCACAGAATCTGCACGTTTAGCCATCTCTGGCTGAGGCTGATGGAGGGCTCTCTAGCTCCCACTCGGGGAGACTCTGGAGCACACAGCAGAAGGACTGGGTGAAGTCAGAGCCCTTTGCCCTCGGTCATCCACCCTGAGTCTCAGGACCAGGGGCTTGTGAGGGGCAACCCCAGCCCTGGGGTCAGGGCCCCATATTCCACTCACTTTCTCCCGCTCAGCTCCATGGCATCAGCCTGTGCATGGCGCTCTCCCAGCTGAGCTTCTCCCCGTCACAGCTTCATAACCGGGACATGAGCCTCCTCCCTGCCCTCACCATTGTGGTGACCAAGGGCCTCACGGCCACCTCCATCAGCAAGGTCAAAGCCACTGCTCCCCTCCTGGGGAAGTCCCCTCTCTGTTCCCCCTCCCAGCCCACTCCACCCCTGAGAGGACAGGGAAGGGTGCCCAGTGAGAGCAGATGCTCCTCTAATGGCAGTACTTGGAGAGGGACAGCAGGTCTCAGTGTGGATTTCAAAGAGGAAGACCAGCAGCCAGGGGTGCACTGACGTCAACCCAGGAAATGGCTCCATTCACTGCAGCCTCAGCTAGGCCTCCCCACCTGGGCTCCGTCACTGCAGGCTCACCTGGGCCTCTCCGCCTGGGCTCCGTCACTGCAGGCTCACCTGGGTCTCTCCGCCTGGGCTCCGTCACTGCAGGCTCACCTGGGCCTCCCCGTCTGGGCTCCGTCACTGCAGGCTCACCTGGGCCTCTCCGCCTGGGCTCCGTCCACTGCAGGCTCACCTGGGCCTCTCCGCCTGGGCTCCGTCCACTGCAGGCTCACCTGGGCCTCTCCGCCTGGGCTCCGTCCACTGCAGCCTCAGCTAGGCCTCTCCGCCTGGGCTCCGTCCAGGCTCACCTGGGCCTCTCCGCCTGGGCTCCGTCACTGCAGGCTCACCTGGGCCTCTCCGCCTGGGCTCCGTCACTGCAGGCTCACCTGGGCCTCTCCGTCTGGGCTCCGTCCGCTGCAGGCTCACCTGGGCCTCCCCGTCTGGGCTCCGTCACTGCAGGCCCACCTGGGCCTCTCCGCCTGGGCTCCGTCCACTGCAGGCTCAGCTGGGCCTCTCCGCCTGGGCTCCGTCTGCTGCAGGCTCACCTGGGCCTCTCCGTCTGGGCTCCGTCCACTGCAGGCTCAGCTGGGCCTCCCCGTCTGGGCTCCGTCCACTGCAGGCTCAGCTGGG
>NW_004444136.1:2097258-2138750 GCF_000243295.1 Trichechus manatus latirostris | reverse complement strand
TGGGCCTCCCCGTCTGGGCTCCGTCACTGCAGGCTCACCTGGGCCTCTCCGCCTGGGCTCCGTCTGCTGCAGGCTCACCTGGGCCTCTCCGCCTGGGCTCCGTCCACTGCAGGCTCAGCTGGGCCTCCCCGTCTGGGCTCCGTCACTGCAGGCTCACTTGGGCCTCTCCGCCTGGGCTCCGTCCACTGCAGGCTCAGCTGGGTCTCTCTGTCTAGGCTACATGGCATACTTAGACCAAGACTCTGACCCAGCGGGGCATCTTGTACTGCTGTTCCCCGGACTCTTAGAGGCAGGGAATGCCAGCCACTCGCTGTCCCTGACGTGCAGGCAGGCTCTCAAGGCCTGACAGGTGGCTGGTATGCAAGGAAGAGGACTTCAGCAGTGGAGACGGAGGAGGGCCGCCTGGGGCCCTTTGTGCTGCTGACCTGGGTTGCTCGGGCCCACCCTGGCCCCTCCTCATTCACTCTTTGATACAAGCTCTGTCCTCTGGAAGCCACTTGTGACAGAAGCTGCCTCCCTGACATTCAGCCCAGCAGCCAGGAGTAAGTCCTGAGAACCCAGTTGTGGGCCCTGCAAGAACTTGGAGATTGGATCTGCTCACATTAAAATGCAACCAAGCAGGGTACATTTGGGGAGGAACAGACCTTCCATATGAAAATCCTGATGACATGTATTCAGCATCAAATCACATCACTCAACCAAGATCAGCTTTGCTGCTTTAGTAAGTTCTTGGGTACATGCCACATGCTCAGATCGGGGTGTGAGCGTGTGTGTGTGTGCGCAAGTGTGTGTGTGTGTGTGTGAGTGTATGAGTGTGTGTTAGCGTGTGTGTCTGAGTGTGAGTGTGTGTGTTTGAGTGTTTGTGTGTGTGCATGTGCTCACTCATGCTTATGGTGCTTTGGCTTTTACTCTATGGGATGCTTCATAACCGCCTCAGTAAACAGGGGGGACTCCAAATTGTCTCCTTCCCTCAAGTCCCTGGAAGCTCAGAAAATACCGTTGCCCTGATCTGATCTCTCTGTTCTGCCCCCAAACTGGTGGAAACAATGATACTCCCTTTCCCGAACCCTTCACCGCCATTTGCCAGTAATGTGCTGTAACAGGTCTACAGCTCTACAGCATAGCAGAGGTGAGTGGGGCCCCAAACATGGTGCAGCCTACAGTCTGCAGCCTGCTGTCTCTGCCAGCATCAGGCACTGACATGGCTGTGATGAGTTTACCTTCACATCCACTTGTTCATTCGTTCACTCACTCACTCACTTGTTCAATAGCATTCCACAAGGACCCACAAACAGCCTCTCCATGCCAGGCTGGGAGCCCGACAGAGGTCTGCAATGGAAACTCTGAGAGTCTATGGCCATCAGGGACCACACAGGTCCTCTAACCCTGAAGAAACTGGAGCCCAGGGAAAGGGGCTTATCTGAGGCCATGATGTAGCAGGTCAGCGCAGAACCAGGTGAAGATTCAGGCCAGAGTAGCCCCTCTGCTTTGCCACAGGGCCTCATGCTTCTCAGGGCTGGGCTGGGGGAAATGGACATCTAACGGCCTGAGCCCAGCCCCGGGAGCATTATTCTCCAATGCCCAGCTTTCCTCAAATGAGCCCAGGAGCAGCTGCTCCTCCCCGCCTCACAATGAAACACAGGGAACTAGAATGGGCCTGGATGCTTTGCAAAGGATCAGAAAAATGGCCCAGAATCTTGGTTTCAGAGGAGACCAGCTTGGATACCTTCTATTACAAGGAGCTCACCACCGCATCTTCCCTGTGGCTGCAAGGTTCGCGCTCACGTAGAGCACAAGTCACACTTCAGTCCCTCCACTTACAGCCTCGGGCTCTGGAGCCCCTCCTCGTCACAACACTTCTGTCACCTGAATGGTGCTCAGGATGCTTTATGCCCTGCACTGGCGGCCCTCTGGGGCTTCACACTCCCATAGCCTCAGTTGTTTTTTGAGATTGTTGTTGTCGTTTTGCAAAATTGGAGCAATACTTACTAACCTCACAGGTTGTTTTAAAGATTAAATGAGATAATGTATATAAAGTTCCAAGCACAGAGCCAGTGCTCAGGAAATGCTATTATTATTATTATCAATGTAGTTTCTCACACGGGGTCTGATAAGAGAATAATGACTCTTTTCTTCCCTCCCCTCTCTGAGACATACCCCCAATTCAGATGTAGCCCAAGTTTTTCTCATTCCCATACCCCCTTCGTGATTTTTCTTCACTACCTGTATAATTATGTTCTATTTATATTCAGTCACTTTTAAACTTCAACCTCATCCTAAGCCTTATAATATCTGTGAAATCACTGGCTTGATGTGCAGTCTATATTTCCCTAACTACTTGAAAATAAATTTTTAAAACACTGGAAAAAACATTCTCACCTATGCACCACCTAAAACTACCTGATAGGCTTCCCAAGGCCCCTGAAACCTGGGTGGTGCAAACCGTTAAAACACTCGGTTGTTCGAGTCCACCCACAGGCACCTCGGAAGAAAGGTCTGGTGATCTACTTCTGAAAAACCAGCCAATGAAAACCCTACATGGAGCATAGCACTCCTCTGACACACAGGGTCGGCAGGAGTAGGAGTCGACTCGATGGCAGCTGGTCCCTACCCCAAGTGCTGGGGCAGGCCCTGTGTTTGCCCAGAAAGGAAGGTGAGCTTGAGCAGCAGTGCTGGTCCAGGAGAGGCCCTGGGGATGTCCACCCGACCTGGGTTAGCAGAGCAGAGGGGAGGAAGGGACTGACTACAATCCCCACCACAACCCAAGGAGTGCCCTCCACTGCACTCCCAAGAGGAGGCAGCAGAGGGGCTGTGTTTCAGATATGGAGGTGGACCTCTGGGTTCAAGGCCTGACTTCCTTTCATGAGCTGGGTAACTTTGGGGAAATGGGTTAATCTACCTGAACCTTGGCGTCTTCTTCTGTCAAATGGGAATCATAGTACTTACCTACTAGGGTTGCTGTGAGGATCTAAGGAGATTATTATACATGGGAGGTGGGAAATATAGTACCTGGAACATGGGGAATTCTAAATCACATAATAATAAATCACATTCTTCTTCTTATTTTATTATTAACATCTGATCTCTGCTTGGCCACCATCAGGAATGGGAGGGACTCCATCCTACTAGTTGCTCAGCCCAAAAACCTTTGAGACCAAAATGCTTTTTCCTCATACACCACATCCAATCTCCCAGGACATCTTGTTGGCCCTAAAAAGCAATCATATTGAAATTAAAATGTCAATACCATTTAGGAGCACATCAAAAATATGAAATACACAGGAATAAATAGGATCAAAGATGTGCAAGACGTGAAAACGACACTGAAACCTACAAAGCATTGCTGAGAGAAACACAAGACCTGCGTAAACGGAGAGCCATAGTACGGCCATGGAGCCAAAGACTCAATGTTGTTAAGACGGCTATTCTCCCAAAACTGATCGACAGATTCAACACAATCTCAGTCAAAATCACAGAAGGCTTTTTCGTAGAAATTGATAACCTGTTTCTAAAACTCAGATGGAAATGCCCAGAACCTAGAATAACCTAGATAGCCAAAACAACCTTGAATGAAGAACAAAGTTGGAGGACTTACACTATTTTATTTCAGAACGTATTAGAAAGCTACAGTAATCAAGAGAGTGTGCTATTGACGTCAAGATACACAGGTAGAGCAATAAACCCACCCCTTGCCATCGAGTCAATTCCGACTCATAGCGACCCTATGGGACAGAGTAGAACTGCCCCTAGGGTTTCCAAGGCTGTAAATCGTTACAGAAGCAGACTGCCACATCTTTCTCTCATGGAGCAACTGGTGGGTTCGAATCACCAACCTTTTGGTTAGCAGCCGAGTACTTAACCGATGTGCCACCAGGGCTCCTAGTGGAACAATAGGGCACAATAAGACTCACATATTGTCAACTGATTTTTGACAAAGGTCTCAAAGCAATTCAGTGAAGAAAGAATTGTCCTTTCAACAAACGGTGCTGGAACAACTGGATAACCATGTGCAAAGACAAAAAAGGAAAGATGATCTATACTTCCCACCATAAAGACAAATTAATGTAAACTGGATCAGAGACCTAGATGTGAAATCTAAAATTATAAAACTTCTAGGAGAAAACATATAAAAATTCTTTGTGACCTGGAGTTATTGAAAGAACACTTAGGTACAACACCAAAAGCATGCTCTATTAAAAAAAGAATAATAAATTGGTTTGGTCAAATGCAAAATCTTCTGTTATTTGAAAGATACCTTTAACAAAATGAAAACAGAGGCCATAGACTGAGAGAAAATATCTGAAAATCACATATCTTGCAATAGACTTTTATTCAGAGTATACAAAAAAAAATCTCTTAAAATTTAATAAGCGAAAACAACCCTATGAAAAAACATGGGCAAAAGATTTGAACAGACTTTTCACCAAAGAAGATATACGGATGGCAAAGAAACACAGGAGAACATGCTCAACATTGTTATCGCTGTGAAATGCAAATAATAACCAGATCGTACACCACAACACGGTAAAAATGGCTACAGTTAAAAAGACTGACCGGACCAAACATTAGCCATGAAGGAAGGAACTGGAACTCTCTATACTGCTGCTGGGAACGTCCAATGGTGTAAACACCCTGGAGAACAGTTTGACAGTTTCTAGAAAGTTAGACATACACCTGCTATATAAGATCCAGCCATCTCACTCCTAGATATTCACTCAGGATCAGGAATCCCGGTCCTGTTTTAATGCCGTTCTTGAGCTAAGGATGGTTTTAACATTTTTACATGTTTGGGGAGAAAAATCCAAAGAAGAAGGCTATTTCGTGACATGTGAAAATTATATGAAAGTCAAACTTCAGCGTCCATAGATAAGGTTAGGACGGGACACAGCCGTGCTCGTTTGTGTATCAATGCAGTGTGTGTGGCTGCCTTCGTACTGCAATGGCGGAGCGGAGCAGCTGAGGCAGACTGTATTGCCTGCCGAACCTAAAATACTTACAACTTGGTCCTTTACTGAAAAAGGTTACCAATCCCTGTCCAACAGTAAAGAAATTATATGTCCATATAAAGACTTGTACATGAATGTCTATATTGGCTTTATTTATAATAGCCAAAAAAACTGAAACAATTCAGATGTCCTTCAACAGGTGAATTATAAACAAACCGTGATAAATCCATACAATGGAATACTACTCAGCAATAAGCAGGAATGGACTACTGATATGTGCAACAACATGGATGAACCTCAAAATAATTATGCTGAGTGAAAGAAGTCAGAAAATAAGAAGGGTATGACTCCATTCTTAGAACAGTCTATAAAATTACTAGTCCACTGACAAGTAATTGCCATCTGTGGCCTAGGAGAGGAGAAGCCCAGCCCCCTCGGCTCTGGACTGTTGACTTCTGTGGCTTTGGGACCAGAGCAGAAGTCTGGTGTTTGAGGACTAAGTATATCCCGCAGCCAAACATGACTTTGCTTTGAATACCTTGGAGGGGTCTGGGTAGAGCTTCCAGTCTGCGACAGACCCATCATTTCCTATTGCTTTATTTTTGCAGACTGCTTCAGGCGTTCACATTATTAGACAGCCTGAGACCCATTTAATTCACCACCATTGGACCAGCATCTTGGGAAAGGATGCAGGGCTTGGGAAGCGTGCAGAAGCCTGCATCTTGCTGTGCCCAGCAGGGACAGGAGAGCCAGGCCTCCTTAGAATCAGTATGTGATTACAAGAATTTCTCAACAGTTCCCGGCAGCAATCCCCTCTGTCAGGCAGCTTACATTCATTCGGAGTTATTCATCGAGCCCCTACTCTTCCAGGTGCAGGGATACAACAGAGAACGAGACAGGTTGTAAACTGCCCTCAGGAAATTTAGTCAAGAGGCAGACAGGCAACCATAGGATTCGAGCTGGGGTGAATTCTGTGAGACCGAACATCAAGGATACTTGAGGGAGGACGGTGATGGGCAGAAAGGTGACAGTGAGCTGAGAGCTGAAGGGCAAAAGCTTCCCGATGCACATCACCTTGGTTAATCCTCATGGTCTACAGTTAAGGAACTGAGGGTTAGAGAGGTAAGGGGACAAGTCCAAGTTGAAAGGGCCTGGATTCAGGCTGAGTCTACCAGTACCCAAAGTGCCAGTTTAGGTCATTGAGGCGAAGCCCACCAGTGTGTCTTCTGGGGGCACGCCTGCTTGGCTCCACTGTCCTTTCCTCAGCTCTGAAGTGGGGACGCTCCCTTCCTCCCCGGCCCTGCCTGCCTTCCAGGAGTCACGGCTCTCCCCTGGGCTCCCACGCAGCACATCTGCCCTCCTCTGGACGGTTGCCTCATGGAGATGGGGATCTGGCTGCTTCGGATCCAGGGAGCTAGTGTCAGGCACAGGGTGCTGATGCACCGCTGTGAAGTGGGCCAGGATCCCTCAGGAGGGCCCCTGGTCTGGGTGACGGGGCCTGTGCAAGGAAGCATATGGATCTGCCCCTCCTCTTCCCACAAGAACACCCAAGAAAGGCTGGCTCTTCATGGCACCTGGGTTGCAAGGAAGAGATTTCAGGGAGAGGAGGGCCTGCCTGGAAGTACCCACCAGTCCACCTCTAGACCGTCCCTGGCTCCCCAGCACCCCCTGCTGTCTCTGTCCCATCACACTGGGTTGAAACTGTCTGTTACCCTGCCAACCCTAAGTGCCTGTGCTGCCTAGGGGCTGGTACCATGCGGGCGCCCCCGAATAGGTGTCATGAATGAATGAATGAGTGACTGAGAGAGTGAGCCAGTGAGAAAGTGAATGACTGAGTGAATGAATGATTGAGTGAATGAGTGAGAGTGAGTGAGTGAATGAGTGAGTGAGTGAGTGAGTGAGTGAATGGCAAACTGAAAGCAGACCCTGGAAGATCTACAAAGGTGTTTTGTCAGGGTCTTGCCAACAGCTTCAATAAAAACAACAAAGCAAGCAAACAAACAAACAAAAAATCTTACTACACACAAAATAGAAAGGCAACAATCTAGAGACAATACTTGCAACACACAGCAAATAAGATTTATTATCTTAGCATATAAAGAGAAATTTTTTAAAATTTAACTCATGAAAAAACATTCCTGGTATATGGAGAAATGAACCCACTGCCGTTGAGTTGATTCTGACTCATAACAACCCTACAGGACAGAGTAGAACTGTCCCATAGGGTTTCCGAGGAGCGCCTGGTGGATTCGAACTGCTGACCTTTTGGTTAGCAGATGTAGCTCTTAATCAGTATGCCACCAGCGTTTCCAATGGAGCCCTAAAAATTGGCAGGATCACTGCAGCACAGTCAGCCAGGAACAGCAAGCCCCAGTGAAGATGTGGCTTGGAATAGGACAGACTGAGGCTTGTCTCTGCCCATCGCCAGCTGAAGAAATCAAGGAAAGCTGTATAGCCTCTCTGAGCCTCAGTTTGCAAATCTGTAAGATGTCAATAATCATACCCACCACACAGGGGCTGTTAAAAAAATCAATTGCCATCTAGTTGACTCTGACTCATGGCAACCTCACATGCATCAGAGTAGAACTGTGTTCTATAGGTTTTTTAATGGATGATTTTTTGGGAGTAGATTGCTAGGCCTTTCTTCCAAGGCGACTCTGAAAAGAGATTTGAGCCTCCAACCTTTTGGTTAGCAGCTGAGCATGTTAATGGTTTGCAACACCCAGGAGGACGCTGGGAGGATTAAAATGTATCACTGCAATGTATACAGTGTCCTCAGCCAAGTGCCTAACATGGTAGGTAAGTGGTGAAGCTGGCCTCTTGGGCCACGCTTTCCACAAGCCACGTAACGTATCTAGTCTAGAGTCATGGGCTGCCCAGCCCAGCCCCCTCCATGCATATCCCAACTTAAAACTGATCTGTTCCTCTGGCTTTCCATCCATCCATTCATGCTATACTCAGCAAATATTCATCAAGTGATGACTATGAGTCCAGTGGAGTCCCCGGGTAGCTCAAACGGCTAAGTGCTTGACTACTAGCTGAAAGGTTAGCGGTTTGAACCACCCAGAGGTGCCTCAGAAGACAGGTCTGGAGATCTGCTTCTGAAAGGTCAGAGCCTTTAAAACCCTACGGAACAGTTCTACTCTGCACACACGGGGTCTCCATGGGTCGGAATCGACTCAACAACAACAAGTCCAGCACGTTGAAGCACTGGAGACATAATAGTGAATAATAAAAACCCCAGCCCGTAAGTAGTCTGCACTCTACATGGGGGAAAAGCAATAAATACATACATAAAATGCCTAGTCAGTAAGCTACCACTTTAACGAGGGGGAAAAAGGCAGGAAAGGGGAAAGGAAATATCAGGGAGGAGAATTTGTGATAGGGTGGTCAGCAAGATTGATGATAGATGGTAGACAGACAGGTAGGTAGGTAGGCAGACAGCTGCCATCAATTCCACTCCAACTCATGGTGACCTTATGTACAACAAGACAAAATGTTGCCCAGTCCTGCACCATCCTGATGATCACCAGCATGTTCGAGTCCGTCATTGCGGCTATTGTACCAGCGCATCTCACTGAGGGTCTCCCTCACCCTGGCGGGCATTCTTCTTCACCAAACATGATGTCCTCCTCTAGCAAATGATCCCTCCTGATGACATGGCCAAAGCAAGCGAGTCAAACAACCTTCTGTTGTGCTCCATAGGGTTTTCACTGGCTAATTTCTGGGAGTAGATCACCAGGTCTTTCTTCCTAGTCTGTCTGAGTCTGGAAACTCACGGTAACTTGTCTACCACGGGTGACCCTGCTGGCATTTGAAATCCTGGTGGTATGTGAAAAGCTCCCAGTGTCACAGCGACACACAAGCCACCACATACCACAAACTGGCAGATGCGTGGTGGGGTCAGCAAAGGCCTAAAGTAAGAGAGGTTGCAAGCCACGTGGGTGTCTGGGAGAAGGACACTGGAGGCACAGGGACAAGTAAATGCAAGCCCCTGAAGCAGGAGCGTGCTTGCTCGGAGAGAGAGACAGCCGGGAGGCAGAGGAATCAGGAGCAGAGGGAGGGAAAGCAGCCGGAAGGAGGCCAGAGAGGAAATGGGAGGCAGGCAGGTCATATAGAGCTCGGATCCTAAGGCGGCCAGGAGCCTTTGGGCTGTGAACATGGGGAGAGGAGGACAGCCTCTGAAACCGTGACAGAAGGTACCAGGTGATCTTGGCCTCACACCATCTCACACCTGGGAAGCTACCTCCCGGCTTTGCCCTGTGAGGCAGTGTCTTCCCAGCTCACGCAGGCCCACATCCTGGCTGTTCCTTTGGGTCCCACTGGCCCTTCACTGTCACACATGACAGCTGTCCCTTGAGTCAGGGGCACAGTGACATTGGCATTAACCAAGCTGGTAGACCCACTTTGAACCATCTCTCTCCTCGTTTTGCTGGAGACTGGGCCTCTGGCTGGGATCCACTCTTGATCCTTTCCAGAACAGCAGCACCCTCCACCAGGGAGAAATCCCAGCTGCAGAGCTCAGGGCCGTGTGTGGGGATGGCTGTAAAAATAACACAGATTGTGAGCTTGGCCATTTCCTGTACAACACATAATTAGGTTAGATAAGAAACTAGCTGTGTCTAAGTGCTATAAATGTCTATATTAAGCTGTTTTGAAAGTGCCGAGCACTTTGACATTTGAGAGTTCAGAGTAATTGAGGTATTGAAATAAAATTGCTTCTGTTATTTAAAAGGTCATTATCGTCTTCAGCTAGATATATGAGGACTATTTTCCACTCTAGTGAGTCGTTCTCTCTGGCACAATTAGTATCGCCTGAGCAGAGGCCTGCAGGGGAGACTCCCAGCCCGCAGCCCCCGCCAGAGGCCCAGGGTGGACGTTAACACAGAGTACAAGGGATGCAAAGGGAAGCCACTGCCGCCAGAACTCCAGCCAGCCGTGGGGAGAGCCACTGCCGTCTGTCCAGCACCTACTAGGTATCCCGTCCTCACAGAAAGCCTTCAAGGAAGCCATTATTGTCAGCATGTTGCAGGTGGAGAAATTGTGGCCGGCCTTCTGCAGGGAAAGAGGAAGCGTGTGGCTGGTGGTCCAGATGGAGACAAGACTGTCACCGTTTTCTGAGTACTGGCTCATGTAAACCTCCTAGCCATCCCAAGGAGGGCAGTGGTGGTTTGGTGGTGGAATTCTTGTCTGTTATGGGGGAGTCCCGGGTTAGATTCCCAGCCAATGTACCTCATGCACGGCCACCACCTGGCTGTCAGTGGAGGCTTGCATGTTGCCATGATGCTGAACAGGTTTCAGCAGAGCTTCCAGACTAAGACAGACTAGGAAGAAAGGCCTGGTGATCTACTTCTGAAAATCAGCCAGTGAAAACCCTGTGGATCACAACAGTCCGAGGTGCAGCTAATCATGGGGATGGTGCAGGACCGGGCAGCATTGCATTCTGTTGTGCATGAGGTCACCGTGAGTTGGAGGCAACACCACAGCAGCAAACATCCCGAGAGCAATCCTATCCACTTCATAGATGAGAAGACTGAGATCACAGAGGTTAAGAACTTGGAAACAGCAAGCAGGTTCCTGTGAAACGCTTTAGAACTTGGGAATTCTGAGACCATGACCCAGTACCTAAACCGCCTTGGCTCCACTCCCCATTGCTCAGGGCTCTGGCCTCTTTCTACCATGCCCTCCAGCCTGTTGAATGCTGGTGCCTTTAGTGCTCCTCTCAGAGAAGAGAAACAGAGTGGCCTCAGCCGGACTACTCAGAATGGACTGCCTTGCACCTGTGGTTCCTGGGATGGAGACTCTGCTGGGCGAGGGTGTTGGCTTAGAGGAGAACCAGGTGCCACCACTCTGAGGCCTGGCAGGGTTGCTGAGCCAAATAAATATAAATTAAATAAATAAATTATTGAGTTACATAGAATGTTCTTAATTACAAATCAGACACCTAATTTAGTATCCAATTTAATACAAGATTATATTCTTGGTTATTGTAAATGTAATATATCACAATTTCCAAACGTCCCTCGAAGAAAACCTTGACTTCCAACAGCATCTTCATCTCAACCAGATGGGACCCACTGCTCCAGGGGGGATAAGTGGTGATGACAAGTTGGCCGATGCGTATTTAGCGGCTGCTCACTCAGTGCTACGTCTCTCCCCGACGCTGGGCATCAAGAAAGATCTTCTTAGGAAAGATGCCCCCTAGTGGGGACAGTGCTGCAGGCGGCTCCTGTGGGGAGCTCAGTGGTGCCATGCAGAGTTCTCCATTCCATGTTTGCCTTAGTTGGGCTCATCCATGCCTAGAAGTTCCATTTCTTTTCTTCTTCTTTTTTTTTTATTGTGGCAAAATATATATGACATAAGATTTGTCATTTTAACCACTTTTAAGTGTACAATTCAGCGGCATTAATTATATTCACCATGTTGTACAACCGTCCCTAGTATTTGCTTCCAAAATTTTTCATTACTCAGTGCCCCTTAAGCGATAATTCCCTATTCCTCCCTCTCCCCAGTCCATGGTGGCCTCTAAGCTACTTTTTGTCCCTATTCATTTCTCTATTCCAGATATCCATACAAGTGAGATCACACACTGTTTGTCCTTTTGGGTCTCAACATAATATTTTCAGGGTTCAGCCATGTTGTGGCAGGCATCAGAACCATGTTCCTTTTTATGGTTGTTTAATATTCACTTGTATGTATGGACCACAGTAAATGTTTTGTTTCTTTTTGCTGTAAGATGTCGGTTTGTAAGACGTAGAGTCCCACTGGGTTACTCAGAGGAACGTTACGCACAGTGGGGCAGACAGGGATGGCGCCATATTGAGTAGGAAAGTCAACTCGACAAGGACGAGGAACATGAGCCAGGCTGGGGGATGTAAGGATGCGGCGGGAGATGTTTCTGCTTCTGTTAAGTAGCTAAGGAGGGTTCCAGTGACCTGAGATTAGCCCTTCCTCAGAGAGGCTACTTTAAAATGTGTTGAATTCGGGGGAGAAACACAATACACCTTGAACAGCCTCTGTAACTGTGAGCAGCTTACAAATCTAAAACTTCTCTTACTATCTTACTCTGGAGCCAGCTCAACAGCAGCTAACAACAGCAATGCTACTGTATTGCAGGGCAGGATTTGATCTGCGGAAATAAAATGGTGCCTTTTTTTAACCCACCCAAGCCTCTACACATTAGCTTAAAACTGTCTAGATACCGGTGTCTGGCATCTTCTTAGAAAGTTGAGGTCTTTGTCCCCAGACCAAAGACTTCAGCTGAGCTGGTTTCTGGGGCCCGCTAGGGATTCTGAGTCTGTGGGGTTAGCCCGGAACTGGCTTCCTGGCCCAGCACTTACATAACCCACTGTGCCTCTCTGAAAAAATATACCAGCTCCTTCTTAAAGGAGGGGGCCTCTGACAGCCCCTGAGGGGCAGAACCCTAGGATTCCCATCAAGGCCACCTCCAGGCCTGCCCACAGCCAGAGGGGGCTGCCAGCCACAGCAGCTGGGTCCCACGCCCCGAGACAAGCGAGTTATTTCAGGCTGGTCTCTGATGGAGACTGGCCAAGGGGCTGCCAACAGGGTAAATATAGCAGTGCCTTTTGCTGAGCTGTGGAAGCTCTCAACAATGTGGTTTTGGGCAGAGGACTTGAATGCCTTTAGGGAAAAACAAAACCTATAGAAAAAAACTCCCTTTCATGTGTGTTGTGTTTTTAGTTTTCAAAGCACCTTCACAGACCTTGCCCACTGCTAACTCCATTCATAAGTGCTGAGAAGCAAGTGCACCCAGGTCTGTGATGGGGACACCGCGGTGATGGAGCAGACAGGGCTTTCCCCCCGGTGGGGCTCACTATCCCCTGGAGAGAAACAGCTGTCATTTAGCCATCCTATTCACCAAGAAGTACAGCCAGAACGCCCCTTAGAAGCGAGAATGGCGAGGCTTTGTCTCAAGTACTTTGGACATGTTATCAGGAGGAACCAGTTCCTGGAGAGGATCAGCGAAAAAGAGGAAGACCCTCAACAAGATGGATTGACGCAGTGGCTGCAACAGTGGGCTCGAGCATGACAACGATTACGGGCATGGCGCAGGACCAGGCAGGGTTTCATTCTGTCATACATGGTGTCGCTGTGAGTCAGGACTGACTCGACAGCACCCAACAACAACATGCATGAAGGGAGAACACTTGGGAGGAGAAAGGCAGGGAGCAAGGACGCAGACACCCGCAGCTTGGGGCCGAGAGGCAGGGTCAGGGAAGGTCCTGGGGAGCAGGGAGAGGCACTGACCCTCGGCCACAGGGAGCTGAGCGTCCACACAGGGCACATCCATGTGCACGGATGCATTTATCCCTCACCCACGCCGGTGTCACTGCATCACAATTTATTTAACCACTGTCTTCTTAATTGTTCCTCAGGTTGCTCCACTGTGTTTGCTCTGCTTTGCTGTTTTGAACAGTGATACATGGACATTCTCCTATGTGTCTCTAGGTTACAATTTCTCTAGGTTACAAATCTAAGAGAGTAATGCTGGGTATTCAAATGACCACCTTATAATCAAATACCAGAATGTCTTCTCAAGTGACTGTAGGAATTCACTCTGACCAGCAGTGTAAAAGAGATCCTCCCGATCCACAGTCTTTCCAACACCTAGTATTGTCACCCTTAATTTCTGCTGATCAAACGTCACATAAAACGACATATTGCCATAGAGCCAGCCCTAGATGCTCAGCCTCTCAACACGAGCACTCCCAGCCCTGGGCCTGTGGGGCTTATCCCTGACAGGCAGCCCCCACCTCAGAGCCCTGCACATGCCTTGTCCTGCCCCTGTCAGTCCTCCCCCCTCTTGCCATCTTGGTCTGCCGTCAAGTCTAGGATTTGTAGCTGTGAGCCCAGCCCTGCCTTCTCCCCTGAGGGCAGAGTTGTTCGGCACACGAAGCCTCTCAGTGGTAACTCTTTGGATCCTGTTGGCCCTGGTCATTTTTCAAATGGGGAAATTGCAGGTCAGTGAGCCCAACTGTCTCCTCAAGGACACACAGAAATTAAAAGGCAAATCCAGGATTTGGACCCAGATCTTCTTGGTCTAAATCCAATGCTCACGTTACTGAGTTACGAAGGAGAAAAGCCATGACTCCAGCAAAAAATAACAAATTGCACATGAGGAAAAATACCACCAGACAGCTAACTCCATTTGAGAATCTAATACTGACCCTGGTACCCGAGCCAGAGGGAATGGCTTGGACCTACTTTCTTAGTTTATACCACTTACAGCACATAACACAAACTACCATTTCACTTGCAAATGAATGAAGCGACACAGAGAGAGGAAAAGGGAAAGAATGTATGCAACAAGAGAGAAGAGACATTGGACCAAAGTTAGTAGGAAGAGAATGTATGGGATTGTAAAGAAGACTTTCTGAGGCAGAAGCAATGGACCTGTGAAGGAGTGCTGTGGAGAGGCCCACGTGTAGTATTAGTGGAATCGAATGAACCCATTACCTGTTGCCATGGAACTGATTCCAACTCATGGCAACTCCCTGTGTTATACAGTAGAACTGCTTCATAGGGTTTTCTTGGCTGCAATCTTTAGGAATGTAGATTGCCAGGTCTTTCTTCCACAGTGTCTCTGGGTAGGTTTGAACTGCCAATCTTTAGGTTAATAGTCGAGTGCAAACCATTTGCACCACCAGAGGACCTCTGGAATTGAGTGAGGTCCTCAAGTTCCCAGTGATGGCCACCAGATGGTGCTGTCAATCCCACATAGCATGGTTGTTCTCCAGAGTCAGCCAAAGAGGGAGGGATAAGGCTGGGAGAAGAATGGGAAGAAGCCTCCAGAGTGAGGTATAGGGGTAGTGGGAGGAAACACAGTGTCCCATCACATCATGCATATGAACTCAGGAAATCCCAAACCCTGGATTAATACAGACTCACTGACACCCCTTTCAGCCAGTCACATGTTTTTAATGTGCTCATTCCTGGTCAAAGTTCTCTGCACCTTCTCAGGCCCCTCTGGCAAAAGGAGTTTGTGAATTATTGATGGTCTCTATCTTTACTCAGATTATCTGGAATAAATCATGTGGACAGTTATTTGCATAAGTTCCAAATTTGTTACATGAATCCCCAACCTGTCAAAATAAAGAGAACAAATAAAAGCTAAACATAACCAGACCACCAAGCTCCCTTCATTTGGGATTGGAGTGGAAAGAATTCCACAATTTCAGGACTTTAAGGCAGAGTTTTTCTGTGTGGTGTATCTTCTTGCTCTTTTGGCTACCCCTTGGACATACTAAATGATCCATTTCATTGCAGCTTTTCTCCTAACTTTCAAATGGCCTTTGTTTCCTAAAGAAAAAATAAGGTGATCTCCCATTTGAAATCCCATGGCTCATCTCACCTCCCAGGCAGCCTCTGTTTCCTACAGTCTCAGGTGGGGCAGACAAGGGCCCTGATGCTCCTGTTCTCCAGGATGTGTACCTTTCCATGAGGAGGTCTACATGCAGATGGACATTTCAGCCCAGAAAGGCTCCTGCCCTCAGCCTCCAGGCAGATTCTTCCTCCTCCACAAAGGCTCTGTTCAGATGGACACTTCCTCCAAAAAAGATTTTCTGACGAAAACTCTTTCGTCCTTCTGGTTTCCAGAGCATTTGGGGATTACTTCCTTTTCTGGATCTTATCCCAAAACACTATGGAAAGAGCACAGGATTGGTGTTGGGCAACTCTGAGTTGGAATCCAGTACTGCAATGGACTGTGTGGCCTTGGGAAAGTCACGTAGACTCTCTGAACCTCATTTCTCACAGCCACAAAGGAACAGTAATGTCACCTCCCTTTCAGGGTTGCTGTGAAGCCCCTAGCATTGTGCCCATCACATGGCAAGTGCTCTCTAAACAGTACCATCATAAGTACCTCTTGCCCACTGACTGTGCTTCTTCATAAATACATCTACATCAAGGCCCAACATATAGTAGGTGCTCAGTAAAGATTGGTGGCACTTGATCTCAGAACCCACTATATGGCCACAGTAGTCAAAACAGCCTGGTACTGATACAATGACAGACACATAGACCAATGGAACAGAATTGAGAACCCAGATATAAATCCATCCACTTACAGACGGCTGATCTTTGACAAAGGGCCAAAGTCCATTAAATGAAGAAAAGACAGTCTCTTTAACAAATGGTGCCAGCAAAACTGGATGTTCATTTGTAAGAACATGAAACAGGGCCCATACCTCACACCATATGCAAAAACTAACTTAAAATGTATCAAAGACCTAAAGATAAAACCTGAAACAATAAAGATCATAGAAGAAAAAATAGGGACAATGCTAGCGGCTCTAACACATGGGATAAATAGAATGCCAAACATAACTAAAAATGCACAAACAGCAGAAGATGAACTAGATAAACAAGACCTACTAAAAATTAAACACTTAAGCTTATCAAAAGGCTTATCCAAAAGAGTAAAAAGAGAACCTACAGACTGGGAAAAAAAAAAATTAGCTATGACATATCTGATAAGGGTCTAAAATCTAAAATTTATAGAAAACTTCAACACCTCAATAACAAAAAGACAAACAATCCAATTAAAAAATGACCAAAGGATATGAACAGCCACTTTACCAAAAAAGACATTTAGATGTTAACAAACACATGAAGAAATGCTCGCAATCATCAGCCATTAGAGAGATGCAATTCAAAACTACCATGAGATACCATCTTATCCCAACACTACTGGCACTAATCAAAAAAACAGAAAATAACAAATGCTGAAGAAGTTGTGGGGAGATTGGGAACTTTTATACACTGCTGGTGGGAATGTAAAATGGTACAACCACTGTGGAAAATAGTATGGTGTTTCCTTAAAATCTAGAAATAGAAATACCATACGATTCAGCAATGCCACTCTTAGGAATATATCCTAGAGAAATAAGAGCTGTGACACAGATAGACATATGCACGTTCATGTTCACTGCAGCACTATTCACAATAACAAAAATATGGAAACAACCTAAGTGCCTATCAACAGATGAATGGATTACCAAACTGTGGTACATACACACAATGGAATATTATGCAACAATAAAGAATAACGACTAATTTGTGAAACATCTCACAATGTCGATGAATTTGGAGGACATTATGCTGAGTGAAATAAGCCAATCACAAAAGGATAAATATTGTATGAGACCACTATTATAAAGAAACAAGAAAAGGTTTACATACAGGAAAAAAATCTTTGATGGTTACCAGTGATGAGGAGGGGGAGGGAAAATTACCAAACAGAAGACACTTGCTAATACTGGTGAAGGGAAAGGCAATACACAATATGGGGGCAGTTAGCAAAACATGACGAACGCAAGGGAGGACACTGAGAGGAACACAAGAACAAAGGGCAACAATGGAAATTACTATAGCATAGACAATCCTACAACAATAGTATTAACAAACACTAATTTACAAATGGACACATAAGTAGATAGGTATGTCAAGAGGCGTGAAAGGGTGTAAGGGAACAGATCCACCTACAGATACAGGTTTGGTGGTGGATATTTCTACATACATAACTGTAGGTGCTGCTTGTATGTTAATAATACAGACAATAGAGCACACAAGTGCCACAGACAGGGCAACTTCTTAGATATAACCAAACACCTCATGGGACAAAGTTCCTAGGTTCAAAGGCAAAGGACCATAGACTCAGGGGACATCTTGTCAATTGGCACAACATAGCTCATAAAGACAAAGTTCTGCATCCTACCTTGGCAAGTAGCGTCTGAGGTCTTAAAAGCTTGCAAATGGCCATCTAAGATACAATTATCGGTCTCTCACCATCTGGAATAAAGAAGAGTGAAGAAAACCAAAGACTCAAAGGATTAATTAGTCCAAAGGACTAATGGAACACATGAACAACAGCCTACATGACCCTGAGACCAGAAGAACTAGATGGTGCCCAGCTACCACTACAAACTGCTCTGGCTGGGATCACAAAGAGGGTCCTGGACAGAGTGGGAGAAAAATTGTAGAACAAAAAATGAAATTCACAAAAAAGACCAGACTTACTGGTCTGACAGAGACTGGAGGAACCCCCAAGACTATGGCCCTAAGACACCCTTCTGATCTGGAACTGAAGCCATTCCCAGAGACCACCTTTCTGCCAAACCATAGACAGGCCCATAAAATAAAAAATAACAACTGAGAGGAACATGCTCCTTAGAATAACCAATTATGCAAAATCAAAAGGGCAACATTTGCCCAAAAGCAAAGATAAGAAGGCAAGAAGGGGTAGGAAATCAGGACAAAAGGAAACAGGGAACCTAGAATGGAAATGGGGAGAGTGCTGACACACTGTAGGGAATGAAAGCAATGTCATGGAACACTTTATGTACAAACTATCAAATAGGAAACTAATTTGTTCTATAAACTTCTACCTAATGCACAATACAAAACTAAAAAAAAAAAAAAAAAGGTAAGCGGCACTGAAGGCTAACCTCCCAAATGTCCCTGGAGGGAGCTAAGCTTATCTCATTTGATGATCCCACCCACTGAGGGGCTGACCCAGATTATTTTAGCTGGAGGCTGCCACCTGCTACCTTCCTTTGAGCTGGCCATCCAGCCTGTCCTTGATGAGGCCAGGTGATTATTACCCTCAGGGATCAGGAGGCAAGGTGAGACCGTGGGCAAGAGGAAGGGCACATGGAATTACAGAATGAAGACAAGGAAACCTGAATTCTGATAGGATGACTAGTAATGAGGTTTTGCCACCTACACTCTCCTTTGAATCACAGCTCAGTTTGTAAAATGGGGAGGGATGGAAGGGGAACTTGAGCAGGCAAAGTCTAAGGTCCCTTTAGGTGACAGCTTTCAGTAAAGAGGTCAATTTCCTAGAACCCAAGTCATCGTCTTCTTGTGACCAGGGAGCCCTGTGCAGCCAGCATGGGGTAAGGATGGCATGTGTCACTCTACAGTGACATACTACTCTAGTTTCATTTGTCTGGTGTAGGAGCAAGCCCAGTCTTCTCTTTGGTTGTCCCTCCATTGACACAACGGGCTTACCTGCGGTGTCCCAATCGTTAGTCCTGGTTGCACACCATGCCAGTGTAGACAGAATCCAGACTTACCTCCTGAGGGCTAGGAGACTCCCATTCCACAATTGCTGTCCCCATGCAAGCGGCTCCAGCACTTGCCAGCACTGTTCTGCTACAGCTGTTACAGCTGAAGCCAGCAGCCATGTCCTGCGAAGCCCAGAAGTCACGGCAACTGCCTGGGCTTCCTGATCCTGAGCTCTTACTCTAAATACTGCTGAAGTCAGAGCTGTGTGTCTGCCCGTGGAGATCCTGTCCATCCCCAGGGCCATGGTGTCAGATCACTGCAGGCTCTGACACCAGCTGCCACTACTGGTACAGGCCATGCCCACAGAGACCTGCCCCTTCCTGAAGCCATGGTGCCCGTCCGTGAGAGCTCCCAAAGAAGGAAGGAGGGACAAGAGATAAACCAGAGAGGTGAGCAGGGGCCGGGTTCCAAAGGGCCTTGGATACTCTTCTGGGGAGGCAGTGCTGCCTCCTGAGAGCAGCTGGGAGCAGAGGATGGAGTGGACAGCGGGAAGACAGGTCAGGGCTAACTGGGTGGCCCATGGGAGAGATGGTCAGAGTGGATGGAAAGCAGAAGCAGAGTGAATGGAGGGAAGGGGCAGGTGCCGGCGATGTCAAGGAGATATGTAATCAGCAGGATTCCAGCTCTGCAATCTGCCACAAGCTACCTGAGCGCTCTGAACGTCTACTTCTTCATCTTCAAAATGGGACAGAATCACACTGACCGACGTGTGATTCTGAATACAGAGAGAGGGCTCAGCACAGTGTTGGACATCTTTTATTCTTCAAAGAAAAGTCAGCAGTAATTTTGCTGCTGGTGCTCATGACCTACATTTCAAATGACACCTGATTTCCAACTTTGGTCACAGATGTGCCTTAGCTACCATTTTGAATGTGGGCGTTCTGAGGAGTCCCTGGATAGTGTAAACAGTGAATGCACTCAGCTGCTAACCAGAAAGTTGGCGGTTCGGCTCCACCCAGAGGTGCCTTGGAAGAAAGGCCTGGTGGTCTACTTCTGAAAAAGCAGCCACTGAAAACCCTGTGGAGCACAGTTCTGCTCTAACACATGTGGGGTCGTCACCTGTCAGAACCGACTTGACTGTAACTGGTTTTACGGCGTCCCTAAGGGGTCTATCTGTAACTGGTTTTACGGTGTCCCTAAGGGGTCCATCTGTAACTGCTTTTACGGTGTCCCTAAGGGGTACATCTGTAACTGGTTTTACGGTGTCCCTAAGGGGTCCATCTGTAACTGCTTTTACGGTGTCCCTAAGGGGTACATCTGTAACTGGTTTTACGGTGTCCCTAAGGGGTCCATCTGTAACTGCTTTTACGGTGTCCCTAAGGGGTACATCTGTAACTGGTTTTACGGTGTCCCTAAGGGGTCCATCTGTAACTGCTTTTACGGTGTCCCTAAGGGGTACATCTGTAACTGGTTTTACGGTGTCCCTAAGGGGTCCATCTGTAACTGCTTTTACGGTGTCCCTAAGGGGTACATCTGTAACTGGTTTTACGGTGTCCCTAAGGGGTCCATCTGTAACTGCTTTTACGGTGTCCCTAAGGGGTACATCTGTAACTGGTTTTACGGTGTCCCTAAGGGGTCCATCTGTAACTGCTTTTACGGTGTCCCTAAGGGGTACATCTGTAACTGGTTTTACGGTGTCCCTAAGGGGTCCATCTGTAACTGCTTTTACGGTGTCCCTAAGGGGTACATCTGTAACTGGTTTTACGGTGTCCCTAAGGGGTCCATCTGTAACTGCTTTTACGGTGTCCCTAAGGGGTACATCTGTAACTGGTTTTACGGTGTCCCTAAGGGGTCCATCTGTAACTGCTTTTACGGTGTCCCTAAGGGGTACATCTGTAACTGGTTTTACGGTGTCCCTAAGGGGTCCATCTGTAACTGCTTTTACGGTGTCCCTAAGGGGTACATCTGTAACTGGTTTTACGGTGTCCCTAAGGGGTCCATCTGTAACTGGTTTTACATGTCCCTATTGGGTCCATCTGTAACTGGTTTTACGGTATCCCTAAGGGGTCCATCTGAAACTGGTTTTACATGTCCCTAAGGGGTCTATCTGTAACTGGTTTTACGGTGTCCCTAAGGGGTCCATCTGTAACTGGTTTTACATGTCCCTAAGGGGTCTATCTGTAACTGGTTTTACGGTGTCCCTAAGGGGTCTATCTGTAACTGGTTTTACATGTCCCTAAGGGGTCCATCTGTAACTGGCTTTACGGTGTCCCTAAGGGGTCCATCTGTAACTGGTTTTACGGTGTCCTTAAGGGGTCTATCTCTTAGAAAATGGAAGAGAGCAGCAGACCCTCACACACAACCCACAATTCTACATGCAAATTCCTGGGTTCTGGTGGATTCCCCGAAGGCCCACCCGCAGACCCAGGAGCCCCAGGTTACAGTCATACTGATAAACAGGAAGCACCCACACCCTGCCATCGCCACCAGCTAGAATGCTGTAATAAAGCAAAATGCAGCAGCATTTACAGCCCCCACACAGACCGGCTAATAATGAGCTTCTCTCCTGTTTGCTGATGGAGGGCACCATCAATAAAGTTTAATGTAGAAGAACAAGGTGCGTTTAACCAAATCTGTAAACATCTCTAACTC
The DNA here is from genome assembly GCF_000243295.1 of Trichechus manatus latirostris. Classification (NCBI taxonomy): domain Eukaryota; kingdom Metazoa; phylum Chordata; class Mammalia; order Sirenia; family Trichechidae; genus Trichechus; species Trichechus manatus. The sequence goes on along the minus strand of NW_004444136.1, from coordinate 2,117,124 downwards.
TATTTAAAACTATAGGGTGCAGTGCATTAACATTTAACAGTCAGACACGAAAAGGGTGTGAAGCTAATCAAGCTGGGTTTATTAGACAGCAGGCGCCAAGCCAATCTTCTATCAATGACAACAGAAAGAGCAAACACGACACAGCCACCCCTCACACCCACCCTAGTCATTAATCAAGAGTCTTCTCCAAACCACCATCCTATGAAAAGACACTGCTTGCTCTGGGAAAAAGGCTCCGAGCAGATCAGACACAGCTCAGCACCAAAGTCCTTTTGCTTTGGGCACTTGGGGATTTTGTTCCCCAGCAAAATAAACCATTTTTAAACACGTGAAACGTACAATTAATTCACAGTGAGGAAAGGCTCTCCTCTGTCCTACTCAAGACCGCTATGGAGTCAGCACTGCTGAGCTCTTCCTCCTTCAGGAACTGCCCCGACGTGCCTTTCCCCAGCTCCCTCCAGGCCCTGAGTGCTTCCTCTCCTCTGGTGCCCTATAGGGCTCCTCACCTGCCCCCTGGACCCACCAGCATGGGTGCACAGTTCTACTCTGACACACATGGGAACACCACGAGTTGGAGTCGACTCAATGGCAACTGGATCTTTACTCAAAGTGTGGTCTGAGTCCCAGCAGCACCACATGCCCTGTGAGCTTGCTGTTGTTAGGTGATGTCAAGTCAATTTAGATGCACAGTGACCCCATGTGACAGAGTAGAACTGCCCCATAAGGTTTTCTTGGCTGTGATCTTTATGGAAGCAGATTGTCAGGTCTTTCTCCTCTGGAGCCACTGGTTGGGTTTGAACTGCCAACCTTTGAATCAGCAACCGAGAGCTTAATCGTTTGTGCCACCAGTGCTCCTTCAGGAGCTTGTTGGAAATGCAGTATCTCAGACCTCACCCCAGACCTACCACGCCAGGATTACAGATTAATACGACCCCACGTGATTCGTGCACATGTAATGGTTAAGGTGCACTCGTGTACGTCCTTATCCATCTGGGAATCTCGCAGTAACTCGAGCTCAACATGTCCATCCCTGAATGCAGACCCTTCCCCCAAACCAAGAAATCCATCTTTGTCTTTCATCTCTATGAACAACCTATGTCTCACATATGAGAGGCGAGTATCAATGTCCCATACCAGTCATAAGGCTGCCTTGCCTTATACTGGACTCCAAATGACACAGGGCTGGGTCACCCTCTGACCCTAGCCCCCTGAGTCAGGGGTACTGGAAAGACAACAAGCTCCATGCAGAGGCTAGCCTGAACTTCAGGACCAGACCAGGAAGGCTGGCTCCATCAAACAGGCTGTGACAGGGCTCATGGGTGTCCCTACCCTGTGCCCTTCCCCCCATTGCCACCAGCTCCTCTCAGTACTGCTCCAATGCTGCTGGTGTCCCTACCCAAACCCAAGGGTTCCCCTCCTTTGGGAGAGCATCAGTCCTGAAGGTTTGAGGGTGTCTCTTCATTGAGAAGAGCATCTTTGAAGCCTGGAGAGGGTGCGCTAAGTTAGGACAGTGCAGCAGGAGCTTATGGCTGCAAGTCCAGTGGTTACGTGATGTGAGCAGGGCCCTTGGGTAATGGTGTCTGGTATCATTTTTTTTTGTGTGTGTGTGTGTGTGTGTGCGTGCATGTGTGACTCCCTATGCTGCGGAGCAACTATGATGCATACTGTATTAGTTTCCTGCAGCTGCTGTAACAAAGCATCACAAACTGGGTGGTTGAAAATAACAGAAATTCATTCTCTCAGTTCTGAGGCTAGAAGTCCAAAATCAAGGTGTTGGTAGGGCTATGCTTCCTCTGAAGGCTCTAGGGGAGAATTCTTCCTCGCCCCTCCCAGTTTCTGGTAGCCCTAGACGTTCCTTGCCTTGTGGGGCCATAACCTCAATCTCTGCCTTTGTCTTCACATGGCTGTCTTCCCTCTGCACCTGTGTCTCTTCTCCTCTTCTGATAAAGACAGAAGTCATACTGGATTAAGGGCCCACCCTACTCCAGCATGACCTCATCTTAATACATCTACAAAGACTCTACTTCCAAATAAGGTCACATTCCAAGGTTCCAGTAAGAACATGAATTTTGGGTGATGCTATCCAAACCAGTACACTGAATTTGTCAGAATTCTTTGTTACCATTGAACTAGCTCGAGCAAAACCAGGACTTATATAGGAGGATAATGGGGTAGTTTATTGAATCAAAGCAAGATCTGAAGGGAAGAGAAGAGTCTGAGAGATTTTATGGGCTGGGAGTTGGAATTCTGTGCTTCCAGGACATTCTCTTCCCTGCTTCTTTCTCAGTGTCTCCTTCATTCTTGAAGGCCTCTCCACTTGGAAGGATATGTGGCTGGAGGAAGAGCTGATATATAGCATCCCAGCATAGCTGCCTGAGGGCAAGATGGTTTCTTCCTTCCAAAGATTCTGATTAGCCCAGACCAGGCTATATGCACATGGATATATAGGGCATGGATCTCATATGTGGCCCAGTGAGATATGGTCATGCATATCGGGGCAAGGGCTGGATGATGGGCAAGGCCATGATTAGTCCCTAAAAGCATCAACTCGCTTAATGCTTAGATTGGAAGTGAATCTTTGAGCCTATTAACATGCGTGCCGACCAACCCAGTTGACTATGCACTAAAAAAATAGGAGTGCCCAAGTCCTTTTCACTCCAGCAAATGTCAGAGGGGGTGGGCCTGGCTTGTTCTCATTTGCCACGTGAGCTAACAGAGCCATAATGGTTTAGTGACGTTGAGATCCTAAAGGACACCAGCATTCTCCTCCAACAGCAGGTGCTTTGGTTCAGGGCTTGGGGCTCTGACTGGGCAAAGACGGAGCACTCCTTTACAACCCCTTGCTTCCTGTGACAGTCCCATGCCATGTGTGGACTAGGCCAAATGTGCCACCCACTTGGGGGTATCTGCACCATGCTGCAAGAAGCCACTACTTCCTGAGCAGTGTGCTCCTGTTTTAACATCACTTAAATGTACACGCAGTTGTCCATTTTGAAAACTATTCATGTGTAGTTGCTCCCACAGATGCCTTATAGCAGAAACAAATAGAAGAATTACCCTCCTTTCTATGTGAATGGCACATGTCGTTCAAACACTCAGCTGACACGTTTCTCCTTACTTACCTTGAGAAATGCCAGTGCCTGGCTAGCGGTGTACTTGATAGAGAATGAGTAGTCCTACTTCTTAACCTTATGGCAATAATGTCAAGATTGATCACCCCCAAGAAGCACCAGGTATAAACCATTCATTGCCTCTGCTTCTGAGCACAGCTTGGATGGTTTGTTTTTGGAGATAATTTTGAGACAAGGTCTCCTTAAATGCTGCCAGTAGCTCCCACTACTCCCTTGGAAAGCATTTTTAGCAGAAGGTGATAGTCTTTTAGGAGCCCTGGTGGCTCAATGGTTAAAGTGCTGGGCACGTGGTTTGAATCCACCAGCCCCTCTGCCCGAGAAAGATGTGGCAGTCTGCTTCCGTAAAGTTTACAGCCTTGGAAAACCTAGGAGGCAGTTCTACTCTGTCCTACAGGGTCGCTATGAGTCAGGATTGACTCGATGACAGTGGGTTTGGTTTTTTTTTTAAATGGTCTTTCGGCCTCTTTTTATATACAAGACTGCAAGGCTCGTACTCACGCAGCTTAATGTGGCTCTGTGCAGCCATTGCAGCTGAAGTGAATCTATAACAATGACCTTGTTACATATGGATGGCTACTAGCTCTTAGAAGTATTTGCTCTTCTTAGTGAGGTGCGCTGATTTCCAAATGTGATGACCCCAAGCTCTAACTAGATTTGAGGAGGGGAGAGTGGGGGGAGGTACCGAAATTCCATTTGGTTCTGTAGAGGCCTGGGGGCCGAGGAAGACACTGCCTCCTGCCCCGTTCCTCTCTGCCCACCAACTTCTCTATACATGCCCCCCCTCCCCATCCCCACCTAGCACCCCCAGGCCCCACCAACCCATAATGCTCTTCTCTGCAAGTTAGGGAAAACACACCCCTACCTTCCTCAAAACACTAAAAAACTATCTGTTGAAAAATTCCCACGATAAATAAAATTTAAAAAGGACCTGTGATGATTATGATGGGAATGGTGTGTCAACCATCTATCCTGCCCTCCCAAACAGATGCTCTGGGAGGTTCTAGCGAGCTCTTCCAAGTGGTCTTTCTTTCTCAAAAGCCACATGGTTTACTCACTGTCTCTGAAGTATGGCAGCCAGGGAGGGAAGGAAATGCACAGGCAGACCAAGGAGGCTGGGCTTCCTTTCTGCAAAGGTAGGCCATTTTTGTTTCTGGAAAAATCATTGTTGTCAGCTGCCTTGAGCTGGCTCCAATTCATAGCAACCTTACGTATCACAGAATGAAACCTGGTCTGGTCCTGCACCATCCGCACAATCTTTGGTATGTTTGAATCTATTGTTGTAGCCGCTATGTCAATCCATCTCATTGAGGGTTCCTCTTTTCTTTGTTGATCCTCTTCTTTACCAAACATGATGTCATTCTCCAGTGATCGGTCCCTCCTGATGATATGTCCAAAGTAAGTGATCCTCGCTTCTAAGGAGCATTCTGGTTGTACTTCCACCAACACTGATTGGTTCATTCCTCTCAAAGTCCAGGGTATACGTAATATTCTTCACCAACACAATCTGAATGCTCCCAATTTGGATCCTTTCCAATAAGCCACGCAAGGAGCTCGTATGCCATCATGGGTCTTTGGGAAAGTTACTGTAAAGCTGAGTTAGTGGACAAATACTTAAACTTTTTAAAGCTATTACAATGAAAGACTTAAATAATAGAGACTTTTTCAGTTTGAGAAAGCAGGCTGGCTTTAGCATGAACGTCAACACAGTGCATCTGTGTAGCAGTTTATACATTCCAGAATGCTGCAATGTTCATTCTCCCATTTTGTGTTCAGTCACTTTTACACAAACATGGAGTCTTGAGCTATTAGGAGATAAGAAACTCTACGGAGGTCACACAGCTGTGTAGAGGGGCACAACTCAAACCTAAGGTTGTGTTTAAAATACATTTACCATATATATGTTGTCCATTAGCTAGCCCAACGAGTTCTGTAGCATGCAGTAAATCCCACCAGAGAAAACTCACATCAGGAAATGTCCGTAACAGTGCCGTTTCCAGGACGACGCTCTTCCAGACGCATCTGCCATGAGTGAGTCCCAGTTCCCTGTGTTTCCTGCAAGGGCACACAGCAACTTCCGCGTGGAGTAATTGTACTCCAGGAATCCCTGACCCCAGCCTCACGACTTGTTAGAATTCACACACAAAGTTGAGACGGGCAAGGCACTTTACAATAGGAGGGTCTTCAGGAGATCGCTTTCCAGTTTGGCTTGTATGCCCACTCTCCTACCCTGAGGGAACCAGGCAAAATACTCTGCTCTCAAATGAGCGGGGTTCAATCAGAGCTGATGGACTTCAAGGCGCTCTGAAGAGGCCACTGGCTCCAGTGTGTCATGTGGTGGGAAACTCCGGTGTGTCTCTGGAAAAAGGTGAGTACAAACTTCTTACACCAGTATAAGGAGCTGGGTAGCGCAAGCAGTTTGTGATCTGCTGCTAACCTAAAGGTGAGCAGTTCGAACTCACCCAGCAGTTCCATGGAAGGCAGGCCTGGTGATCTGCTTCTGTAAAGACTGCAGCCAAGAAAAGCCTATGGAGCAGTTCTGCTTTGTAACACATGGGGTCGTCATGAGTCGGAATCAACTTGACGGCAACAGCTACACCAGTATAAGTCTACCCTGCCAAAGGGATGGAAGGCCTTAGAAACAGAATTCTACTTGTGCTATGACCACGGATGGGGAAGCAGGCATTGGGGAATTCAGAGGCCTCAGACTTCCCCCAAAGCATCATCAGGATCGGTGCATCTATTTAAAGCAAGAGACACTGTCTCCAGTGACTGCTTGCAGTCAGCTTTGTTCTGGTTCTGGTGCATGAGCAATGCAATCCCATCCTTTGAAAAATAATTACTACTTATCTACCATCTTACACTTTGGCCTACAACCCCATTTCCTCTAGCTACATACTATGTGCTTAATATGGGAAGAGAAGATTAAAATTAAGATTAAGTAATATTTTTTAAAAAAACTCAGAGGAGAAAGAACAGGTGATAGAGTTTGGCTCAACAGAAAATTTCCATGGTGCTCTCGGAACCAGAGTTCTCACCCCTCAGGGGTCAGGCCCAGAAAAACCTTGTTCTGGGAGATTCAGCCAAGGTCCATGGTCCCAATTCTTTGCTGGAGACCAGCCCCGTACCTCTTCTAGGGCATCTGGAACGCAGCTGGAAAGGGTGCCTGCCACAGAGAGGGCACTTGTGAAAATACAAAAATAAGGACTTTGCTTCCAAGGTTTCATAAATAACTGGGGTGGCAGGTATATTAAATAGGACCATTGAAGAAGATGTGGCATTACAACTTGTTCTCCTGAAAGAGGATCTGGGCATAGACCGTGCTGGTGGGAACACCTTGGGCTGTCTGGTGGGGTTTAATTAGCTCCAGCTCCGCGTAAGTCAAGCTTTCCTCAGTAATCTTTGGCTACAAGACAAAACACAACAAAATTATAGTGACCACAGGGAGTTCTACAGCTTTCATTCATTTATCAAGCATGCATTTTCCCAGCATGCTGAGGACTCAAAGGGGAACAAACACAAAAATTTTAAAGGATATATAAAACCTAAATAACATAATTAATAAAATAGATCCCATTGTCTTATACAGAACACTGTGCTCTACAAAGAAAAACTAACTTATTTTCAAATTGACAAGGAACAGTCACAAAAAATGATTAAACATTAGGTCACAAAGAAAACTTTAATTCTGAAAAGAAAAAATAACGTAAATAGTCTCCGGTCAAAAGGAAAAATAAAGATACAGACAGAAACAAACAAAAAATTTTAGAAATAAATAACGAAACCTAGAAAAACTAAAAGTGCAACCATCTAGAATATTTTTTAAACAACTGATTTAACTTGTACTAAGTCAAAATTGCAGACTATCTTAAAAATAACCATAAAGAAAATATTACTTACCAGAACCAAATAATATGGTTAAAGCAGTACTCAGAGAAAAATTCATTAGTCTTAAGTATACCTACCCCTGACTTATCAACTACCTCATTATCCAAAATTTTGCATTTATGACAATAGTAAAAAATCTACTGCCTACTATTCTGCACATTAATGACGTATGCCTGGCAGTAACAATTGCTGAAATGTGAGGCGAGAGTAATGCTGGCTGTGGTTAAGGTTATATGTCAACCTAACTGGGCCATGATTCTCATGGTTTGACAGTTATGTAATGATGTAATTTGGCAGTTATATAATGATGTAATTTGGCAGTTATGTAATGATGTAATTTAGCAGTTATGTAATGATGTAGTCATCCTCCACTTTGTGAACTGATGTGGTCATCCTCCACTTTTGCATAATGCCAATTCTCGCATAATGATCTGGTCTTTGGAACCTAACCATGTCAATAAGTGAGGTGTGGGTGCATTTATACTAAACACTCCTGGAAGTGCAAGGTTAAGCATTCAGCTGCTAACTGAAGGGTTAGAGGTTTGAACCTACCTAGTGGCTCCACAGGAGAAAGACCTGGTGATGTGCTCCCATAAAGATTACAGCATAGAAAACCCTATAGGGAAGTTCTACTCTGTACATGGGGTTGCTAAGAGTTGGAGTCAACTCAACAGCACCTAACAACAACAACAAGTACTTATATTAAACATATAAATTAAATGAAATAAGCATTCAAGACATTAGAAAAAGAAGAACAGAACACATAAAAGAAAAATAGAAGAAACCAAGAGAAATAAAATCAGACTGCATAAATCAGAAAATAGTAGAATTTATTTTAAAAAAATCCAAAAGCTAGTACTCAGAAAGCACCAATAAAATAAACTGATAAAACAAGAAAAAGAATAAATGAATAATACTAGAAATGAGAAAAAGGATAAATAAAATGAGGGAAACTTTTAAAAATCTAAAAAGACTACTTTGCTCAGCTTGTTGCAAAAAATTTTGAAATACAGGATAAAATAGATAACAGTCTAAAAAAATATTAATTATAAACATTAACTCCAGAAAATATAATGTACTAATTACCACATATACACAAAAGAAAAAAAAACATTGTCAAAGAGTTCTCTCTCAAAAGCACCAGGCCCAGGAATTTTTATAGAATTTCTAAAAGAAATCCCGTTAAGGAACAGATAATTCTAATTTAATTAAACTGCTCTAGAGCATTAAAAAAAAAAAAGAAAGAAAAGAAAAAAATTTCACTTATTTTACAACAATCTCATTGGTTAATATAAATTATAAACCAAATTCCCTCAGAAAGGATGCAGAAACACACTAATAGATAGATAAGCATGTACAAGTTTCATTTATTCCAGAAATGCAAAGATGGTTCAATATTAGAAAAAACTATTAATATAATTAATAATAGTAATAGATCAAAAGAGAAAAATCATATAATTATCTCTATAGATGCTGGAAAAGCATATAACAAAATTTTTTAAAATTTGTTGAAAAGTTTTTAAATAGAGTATGTTTTTAAAGATGATTAAGGAACATTCTTGAAATGAATAATTGATGAAATTAAAACACTGTGGTACGGGCAGGTGAATAGACATAAATATCACTGGACCGATGTTAATGTCCAGAAATTGACCTAAATATTATTGTTTAATAAATGGTGTTGGGATACTTGAGTAGCCATGTGGGGGGAAATAAAATGAAATCACATTCCTGTATCATTCTTTGCACCCAGGTAAATTCTAGAAGAATTTATCTTAAATGACAGACATAAATCCATACAAGTACTGGAAGAAGACATGAAAACATTTTTTGAAGATGATCTCAGAGCGTGGGAGGTGTTTTAAAGTATGACACACAATTCAAGAGCAACAGAATAAAAGCCGTGTACATTTTCATGCCATATGCGATGAAACAATCAAAAATAAAGTCAACAGACAATTGAAAAAATATTTGCAACTCATATCAAAAGGACAATTTCTCTTAACAACCCAACGAAGATAATGACCAACAACCCATCAAAACACTAAGCAAAGGACAAGACAGCAGAAGACAGTTGACAGAAGAGGAAATACAAATGACTCTTAAACATGTGAAATGAGAGCCGACCTCTCTAATAAGAAGAGAACTGCAGTTTAAAGTCACACTTCCACAATAATTTTTGCCTTCAACTTGCCAAATATTAAAAAAAGAGGTTGCTAAAACAAACAGGTCCTCTCGGATGTTGTTGGTGGAAGTGTTTATTGATCTAAGCAAAAAGCTGGAAGCGCTGCGGTGGACATCATAAAAGATGGGTGCAGTCATAAAATGGAGCAGACAGTGCAGACTTTCACACGCATGACTGCGCTGTAAGTGTCCCGTACGTTTTACTATCACGTGTATAAATATGTGTGCACATGCATGTTTCATATTCGGAGACACCTTGGAAGGGACAGGAGAAACCAAGAACTGTTAACCACAGTTCCTTCTGGGGGAAGCAGGCTGCATAGCTGGGGTAGGACTGAGAGGAGGACTTACCCTTTATTGTATACATTTTTGGGGGACCTTTTGAATTTTGTAGCAGGCACATGTATATAAATGATACATAATTAGAAAAATAAAAATCCGTCATTAGTTTATAGTCATAAAGACACATGACTTTCAGGTAAGCAGACTGGCTCTCTATAAACTGGGATTTTAGATTTAGGATCTTTTTGATTTTGGTTTCGACTTTGGTTTTGTTGTTGTTTTCTTTTGATTTTGCTTTTTATGTGCCCTGGTGGTGCAGTGGTGAAGAACTTGGCTGCTAACCATAAGGTTGGCAGTTTGAATCCAACAGCCACTCCTTGGAAACCCTCTGGGACAGTTCTACTCTGTCGTATAGGGTCACTATGAGTCGGAACAGACTCGACAGCAACGGGTTTATACTTTATCTCTCAAGAATTCAGGGCAAATAAATCATTTATCCACCACCTGTCTGTCAGTTGGTCATACCGTGGAGGCTTCCAAGTTGTTATGATGCTGGAAGCTATGCCAGGGGTATTTTAAACACCAGCAGGGTCACCCGTGGTGGACAGGTTTCAGTGGAGCTTCCAGACTAAGACAGGCTAGGAAGAAAGCCTGGCGATTTACTTCCAAAAATCAGCCAATGGAAAACCCTATGGATCACGATAGAACATTGTCTGCTGCAGTGCTGGAAGATGATTCCCCAAGATTGGAAGTCACTCAGGATACAGAGTGGCTGCAACAACAGACTCGAGCACCCCAATGATCGTGAAGATGGTGCAGGACAAGGCAGTGTTCTGTTCTGTTGTACATGGGGTCGCCATGAGTCACAGCCAATCAGCCAGCAACTAACAACAACAAACCATTTACATTCAATTACAGTTTCTTAAAAAGAATACCAACAGCAAAAAGTATGTTTTATCTGAGAGGGACCAGAGGAGGGGCAGGGAGCAGGAGACAAAGAGAGGATATAAAGCACCCCTAAGAGCCAGGCCCTACTGCTCAGCGGAGATGCCAAGCGAACTTCACAAACCATCCAACCACCGTTAAATGTCCAAGTTAAGGAAATTCCTAAGGATGAGAGCCTTCTGCTTGTCTTTTGACACCAGAAGTCTTTACATTGCTTCTCAGACCCCCATATCTTACCAGCCAACAAAACCCTGTTTACATTCTGCTTTGCAGTTTAATTACATTTCACATTATAATGATTCCATTTAGAAATGCCATGTGTCCTCAGACAAGCACGCAAAACCCAACTCATGTAAATTTTAGAACCAAGATTTACGAAATCATATTGTCCAGGTGTTTTATTACATTACCTTGAAACTGCATTGTTTTCTAGTAGATTATCTGTTTATTCTTAAGTTATTCCATTAGGTTTGGATATGAAAAATAACACTAGGTTTCCCAATACAGGTCACCAGGCTGGCTTGGCTGATGTGTTGTTTTCATACATTTTTATGATGTTTCTATAGTAAACATAATTTAATAAGGCCAAAGCACACTAAATAAATAATTGCATCTAGAAAAGCAATAAAAACAAATAAAATTAGTACTTTCATAAGTGGAAAAGGTACTTCAATTACTGCTACAAGCAACAACCCACCATAAAATGTGTAGAATCATTTCCCTTATGCATATTTCTGGAATATAGTAATTTGATTGAAGATATGAGGTGGCACACGGGAGGCTCAAGGCAGTGAAGAGTGTACAGTTTCCAACAGAAAATGCATAATATTAGTGCTTGGCATCTCTAAAGAGCTGATTGTTTTTCTAGTGCACACACTTGGCTACAGCCATCAACCATGTGTTCAATTACCTTTCCCTAGCTTGTTTAACTGGAAATAATTTCCTAACGGCCAACGAAAGGGGCCAGATTTACAGCCCTCAGCAGTTCTCACCAAGCTACCTCTCTTTGCACTGAGGTTTTAGCGGAAGCCTTAGGTGCACCTGAGAAGCAGCTTAAAAAATACACATACATACATATATATGCATATCGGCAAGACTAGGCAAGACTACAGCACTGGTATTAAAACCAGGAGCCAGGAAGAGAAAGTAATGGGTTAAAGCAGGTGATTCAAGGGGGCAAAGCCAGGTCGAGGGGCCCGCTGCAGGGCCCCACCTGTGTTTCAGGTGCTGTGATTCCACTGCAATCTGGATGGTACAACCCAACCCAGACTTCAGCTGAGGAATCACTCCTGGCAGCTACGGCAACTCCAAACTGGCTCTCCGAAGATGAAGTGGGGAGCACGTCTGTTAGCTCTGGCCCCTCCAGCCGCTGCACTCAGCATGACCCACTTCAAGCCGCAATCCTTCTCTTGGAGGTACAAGAAATGCAGAAGTATTAGCACTCGAAGGACAGACGTAAAAATTCTTAAACTGGCTGTTCACACTCAGCAGACAACTTGAGATCCCACTGAAAACCCAAAAGAAACCACTCAGGGCAGCGTTTCCAGGCCTCAGACCTGACACTTTCCTATTTAGACGCTGCTATACTCGCTGAAAAGCAGGCAGGGGAACAGACAGGAGATGGGCCACCTGTGGAAGTCCTGGCAGGGCCCCTTGGAGAACGCCCTAGAACTTTCTAAATATGTGAGAAGCAACTCCTCCATTTCCTCTTCTACAGAACTATTTGGTTTCACTTTATTTTCCTTGTCAGCCAGCCTGCAGAGATTTCTGGTCAGTTTCTCATTCTGTTTGTGTTCAGAAGGCAGTGGTGGCGGTCCAGTGGTAGAATTCTCACCTTCCATGAGGGAGACCTGGGTTTGATTCCCGGCCAGGGTACCTCCTGCACAGCCACTACCCTTCTGCCAGCGGAGACTTACGTGCTGCAACAATTATGAACAGGCTTCAGTGGACAGTCCAGACTGAACAGACTAAAAAGAAAGGCCTGGTGATATATTTCCAAAAATCAGCCAGTGAGAATCCTGTAGATCACAAGGGTCCTATCCCGCAGCGCATGGGGTTGCCATGAGTCGGGGGCCCACTCAGTGGTAGCTAACAAGAATAACAGGCCTGCAGCTGGCCAGTCCTCCTTCCACTGTGAGCTGCACCCTGGGAGGGGGTGTGCTGAAGCCACACCCCCTCGTCTTCGTGGATGAGGACACGGAAGTCCTGAGGGAGACAGGCCAGCTCTGTTGAGTTGTTGGCCCCCAGCCTGGCGCCCCCTGAGCTCTGCACCCTTTTGGAAACCGCGTCTTTTATTGCCGCTCCCCCGATGATGGCCCAGGAGAGGGAAACTGAACCAGAAGCAGCTCCTCCTCGGGAAGAGTCCAGGGTGAGGTCTGGCACAAGTCCCACATCAAAGGGCTCACGGGCTGGGGAAGTGACAATCAACATCCGTGTACCCACCCCTTCTGGGCAAGGTCTCTTGTTCCTTCCCAATGAAAAATAAATGCACTAGATTTTGAGACATCAAGGCAACAAGAATGAAAACAGAGGCCAGCACACTCAGGGTAGCGGAGAGGAGCTGGTCTTTGTGGTCCCCTAAACCACTGGACCAGCTCAGGGTCTCCAGATTCAGGTGGCTGGGGGTTGACACCAGCCCCTACTCAGCCCAAATGTTCTCTCAAGTGCAGGGCTACGGGGGCTTTACTGTAACGTGTATATTCAGAAAGGGCACCTTTTTGTAATCCATACAAAGGAGCCTTGTGGGCTGGCAGTGGCCTGGCCTATGCCCAGGTATCTTGTTGCATAAGACAAACAAATGCTCATCTGTTTCAAGATAAGGTGAAACATGTTAACTAAACCAAGGGTTTGTGAATTCAGACTTCTAGTCACAGGTGGGATGCCTTTCAGCAATCACAGTCCCCTGGAGGCTGTGGCCTTTATGCTGGAAAACTCCAGGGTCCTGCCCACCAGGGAAGAAAGATGGCATGGGCAGAAGAGATGGGTGTCAACATGGGCCAGAAGGATATATTCCTTCACAGCACAGAACCCTCTGACAGCCTCTGGAGGATATTTCTGACCCACTGTTTGGAATATCTAAGAGATTATCGATCAATAAATGTTGCAGGTTGAAAAACCCCAACAGTAGACATCCCACCACTGCTGAAAACACCACGGGTAAAGCCACGGATGCAAAACGTCTTGCAGCTCCACCCTCAGTCTCCCTTCCAAGCTCCCCTCCAAATGGACATGGGGAATCAGGGGTGGAAAGAAGAAGTGTGCTGTCACGGTATGGGGAGAGCAATTGGGGTCACATAACAATGTATGTATAAATTTTTGTATGGGAGACTAACTTGAAATGTAAACTTCATCTAAACTACAACAATAAACAAAATAAAAATAAAATTAAAAAAAGCTCCCTTCCGGACGCTGCCCAGGCAGGTGAGGCGAGTTCAGGCTTCTGTTCCCACCACATGGAATTCCCTCCCTCTCATACACAGGCGGACCCCTCATTCAGAGCCCATGGCCCTCCAACACAATCCGCGACCACGCCCTCCTCCACACCATTGCGGCACCTCAAAAATTCTCCTGTTCTTGCATTCGGATCGACTGTCATTCTGTGTCTCACACCATAATCCCAGAACTGCACACTGGCCAAAGAAAGACAGGATTTAAATTTAAAACTTTCTAAGCACGCTCTTGAGTTACGTTCTCAAATATGTGCAATGCCCCCCACGGCAATGCGCATATGCAAGCACACACATGTATGCACACGTGTGCATGCACACACACACCCAACTGCATGATTACAGTCCCACTCTCTCCTCCTACTATGCCTTCCAGTCACACAAAGAAGATTTTAAAAAACTTATTAAAATGACATGTGGTAAAGCTGACTTTTTAGGTATACAGTTCTATGAATTTTAATTCATGTATAGATTTGTATAACTACCATGACAATCAGGATACAGAACAGCTCCATCAAACTCCCTCATGCCACACCTCTATAGTCCCATCTTCCCTCCCACCCTAACCGCTGGCAAACACTGATCTGTGTCATGTCACTATGGTTTCGTCTTATAGACAATGTCATATAAATGGGATCATACAGTACGGAATCTTTTGGAATTGTCTTTTCTCATTCAGCGTGATTCCCTGTAGATTCATTCAAGTTGTTGTGATTCCTCCTTTTTATTGCTGAGTAGGAGCCCTGGTGGCACAGTGGTTAAGAGCTCAGCTGCTAACCAAAAGGTCAGCAGTTCGAATCCACCAGCCACTCCTTGGAAACTCTATGGGGCCCTTCTACTCTTTCCTAGAGGGTCACTATGAGTCAGAATCACCTCGATGGTAACGGGTTTGGTTTTTTTGTTTTTTGTTTTTTTAGTATTCCATGGCACGGATTGTTCATCTATCATCTGCTGAAGGACATTTGGGCTGTTTGAAGTTTTTGGCAACTATGAAAAAGTTGCTATAAACATTTGTGTACAGGATTTTTGATGACGTTTTCATTCCTCTAGAGTAAATGCCTAGGAGTGAGTTTACCGGGTCAAAGGGAAACTGTATGTTTAACTTTATAAGAAACTCTTAAATGGTTTTGTTCAGAGTGTCTACCATTTTGCCCTCAACCAGCAAAGTATGAGAGTTCCAGTTGCTCCACATCCTTTTCAGCACTTGGTTTTGTCAGTATTTTTTACTTCAGCCATTCAACTAGGCGTTGCTGGTATTGTAATTCCCTTTTGACTGTCCTTCAGGAACTTGTAATCCTAGACTTGAACTCAGTGTTCACTCACAGCTGCTAGGCCAGATTCATCTCTCACACAGCACAACCTTCCCTCGGAAGACCTGGAAAATGATGACCAGAGGCTAGTTTTCTAATGCAGTGGTGAAGCCTGTTGGATCTGGATATAACAAAATGAACGGGCAAGCTTAGAGCTTGAAATACCGTGTCGGGTTTCTGTTCTGTGAATGGTGAGGCACTGACAGCAGACAACAGCCTCCCGACCGGACCACCAGCTTCTAATTTCAGCCCTTTACCACCCATTTGAGAGTGATGATTATGGAAAGTATGTGCATGGGGAAGGAGTTTCTTGGTATGGCTAGTACAAGAAAGTCAGCGCCAGAGTTTTCACAAGTTGTACATCTCTTTGGGACACACAACACTGCAGGCTCCTAACAAGTAGTTTCTGCATGTTTCACTCTGGGCGTGTTCCTAGGTTTCAAGCCAAGAGTCCACATTCCTATGATAGAGAGATTTAACGTTCCCCTATGCAGACTCCTGCAGAACACTTCTTCATAAAGGCCACAGTTGGATGTGCAAGTGGAATTTAAGTCGCAGGAATAAAAGAAAAACGCAATTGCAGCCCCTGCAAGTTCTCCAGTGTCAGAAGATCAAATGGGTAATACCATTATTACAGCAACAGATCAATAGGTAGGACATGGGGATGTTTATGTTAACGTCACCTTGGAGTTAAAAAATGTGATTGCATTTCTATAGAGTTGCACTCTCAGGAATCTATTTACCCAAGAGAGAATTACATATTATCGGGGGCAGACTTCCTCTTCCCCCTTTAAGATAAGTGCTCATTTTTTATTCAACAGAGAAGTACCTGGTAAAAAGACTCTAACAACATCCATTGTACAGAACTAAAGAAGTTGAGGCTGTGCATTAAGCAAGTTCTACTTGATAGAGGGTCCTCAGTGAGTCTCCGTAGCTGCAAACTCAGGAAAGAAAACTATGCCATTATCCCTATCAGGCCAACTACAATCAACGTGCTCCTGTGGCTAGAAGCTTGGCTTAATTTTGAGTTCTGTGGGTCTGCCAACTGTCTGCCAACTGGCATACTTATTTATATTTAAACATTTTATGAAAAGGGAATGTAGAAGTCTTCGATGTGCATGTTACATAAAAATAAAAAATAAAAACAAGCAAAATAAAACCTTTCCAACACAGAGATAGTAAATCAAGGCATAAGAGAAATAATCCATCCAGATGTGACTTTGGAGGTAGCACAGCATGGTGGTTAAGAATCAGTCCTTCTGAGTCCAGAAGCTCACTGACTGAGCACTGCCTGGCAGAGTAAACATCCAATAAATGTTATAACTGATTTTTACCACCTCATGGCATCTTCACACCAGTCCTATGGGATAATAAGCCCGGTTACTATGCCCACTTCACAGATGAGGAGACAGGAATGTAAGGAAAAGGAAAGGAACATAAATGGAAATGTAAGGACACTGCATATAAATTTGCATATGCATAGAAAAAGGCCTGTCACTTGCTCAAGGTTACGTGGCCATTTGCAGGGAGAGCAGAGATCCAGATCATGCAGCCACCTGCCTGGGGACCACCCTGTGCCCTGCAGGCGGGCAGCGCCCAGCACCAACAAGCGTCAGCCACCAGGGCTCTGACGTGAACCCGTTCTGTACCAGTGAGCTGGGCAGCAGACGGGAGGGCATCACTGGCAAAGTTCAACTGCGGTTTCAGAACAGCCCACGCCATGCGGCCGGCAACATGAGCACCAACCGAAAGGGAAGACAAAGAGGAGGGAGCTGGCTCTGACCTCACCGTGGGATCTGGTTTGGTGGGGGGGGGTGGCACAGAACCCAGGGGCACTGCAAGGGCAGACACAATGGAACCATCACTGAGCGGAGGGGCGATGAAGGATCAATCCCGCTGGGATGCCTCAGCTGACCCCTCTCCTCTCTCCATAGTCTCAACTCCCCAAGACTCTTAGCCTCCAACACTGGAGCAGGTGGCACCTCTGCCAGCATGGGATGGAGGTCACACAGGTGCAGCCTCTGCTTTGACCAGGCTACCTGTTCTGATTGGAGGTGCCCACTGGACAGGTAGAAATACGAGACTAGGTACCAGGTGGGATAGAACTGGAGCTGTGCAGGAGAATTTTCTGAGTAACCATTAGGGCCACATATCAATGCCACCCACCCCATCAACTTGGGGCTGAGTCCACTGGTCCACTGGGACCTCTGGCTCTAGCAGCGTAACTCCTACAGATTGACACAGCATTCAGAGGCGAGAGCTGGGATTCAGTTGCACTCCCCAAATCCAGGAGGCAGCGGTGACTGCTGACTTACATGCATGTCTACATCTGAGCCAGGGTTTTGAGACCGGGTCCCAGGCGGTTGCACATGGGAGCCTAGGCACCCTCTAAGGCACAACATCCCCACCTCCTCTGCTGCTTCAGCCATCTATAAGCCTTGGGATTTTATCTTCCCGGATCCTTACCTCACTGACTCTGAGTGGTTTACCCAGTGACAATGGCCAATAACCCAGTGTTAGGTCTCTAGGGCTCTAGAAGAACTAGAAAGGTGGAAACAAGATCTGAAACTCAGGAGAGAAGCCTTGGATGCAATTTCAAAGTCCCATCCAGGTTTGTTGGCACCTACGGGTTAGATGAAGTCACTCAAATCAAGAGCCGAGCAAATTCATGTCATGCTCTTGAGTCCGGAAGATACAAAGAGTGTTCAGCACAATGCATTCCCAGAGTAAATCTGACGTGACAGAAAGTCACATGCCCAGGCTAATTGCTCTGGGAACAGACAACCGTGACCGGTTGTAGATTCGGCTAACGCCATGCACCCAGAGGCCTGGGGTGAAATATCATCGGCTAAAAGCGCCCAGCTGCTTAGGGCACCGCAGTCGTCAGACAAATGGCTGTCTCTTGAGTTCACCATCTTATGTTTTGGAAGCTAAAATGTGATTACAGATAATGCTGTTAGGTAGGATCCTGATACATGAAACTTTTCATAGTCCTACAGCGACTGCTCCCATGATCTAATACACTAATTCATTTTCTCTTCCCTGTGGACCGCAGATGTACATATTCCCAGCTGCTTTCCAAAAGTACTTTTCCTGGCAGTATTATTCAAGAGGATGTTTATGCTTAGAAAAAGAAGACAGCGTTTGATTTTCTACTCCCACATAGGGCTCCAGTCTGAGAATTCTGAGAATTTACTGTAATTTTTAATATTTTCCTAAATTCATTTGATTGTGGTCAGTTTATTGGTGCTTAAGAGCACGGACTCAAAGGTAGAAAGAGAGCCACTTACTAGCTGTGTGACCTTGAGAATGTTACTTAACCTCTCTGGGCCTTGTTTCCTCATCTGTAAAGTGGAATAATAATAGCATGTATATTACTGGGTTATTCTGAGGATTAAATGCATTAATACATGCCATGTACTTAAAAAAGTACCTATAGGTATATAGTAAATACTAAACAAATGTTCTATTATTGTTGATATTATTAAAACCCAAAACCAAGCCAAACCCATTGTTGTCATTATAGACCTTCCTATAGATTTCACAGGCCTCAGAGATGCAAGGAGAAGACACTCTCCCCCATGGAACTCTCTTCTCTCCCTCAGCTTCTCTAGGGAACAAACGCTGAGGGCTTCCCTGAGAACACGCTACTGGGAAGTAGGACACCTGGACTTCACTGCTAGGGGTTTTACAAAATCTGTGTACAGATTTTAATTCAATAGCCGAAGACAGATAGATAGATAGATAGATAGATAGATTAGATAGATAGATTAGATAGACAGATTAGATAGATAGATAGATAATAAAGATAGATGACAGATAATAAAGAGATAGCTAGAGAGAGATAACGCTCTGCATTGGGGAGGATGTGGGGAAATGGCCACACTTATGTTTTGTTGGTGAAAGAATAAAATGGAAAAACCGTTTTGGAAAATTTAGATATACTTTCACATAATAATCCTAGTTCTAAAAATCTCTCCTGCAGAAATATCAGTAAACAAAGTTATATATGAAAGGATCTTCGCATCTATATGGAATAAAAAATTAGAGTGATCTAAATGCCCATCAGTTGGGGACTGATTAAAGAAATGATGATCATGTAACCCTTCACAGTCATTAAAAGAACAGGGCCACCAACAGATGAATGGATAAACTACGGTACATACACACAATGGAGTGTTATGCAACGATAAAGAAGAATGGGGAATCTGCGAAGCATCTCATAACATGGATGAATCCGGAGGGCATTATGCTGAGTGAAATAAGTCAATCACAAAAGGACAAATATTGTATGAGACCACTACTGTAAAAACTCATGAAAAGGTTACACACAAAAAGAAACCATCTTTGATGGTTACGAGGGAGGGTAGGGGTGGAGGGGAACTACTAAATAGACAATAGATAAGTGGAAACTTTGGTGAAGGGTAAGACAGTACACAATACTGGGGAAACCAGCACAACTTGTACAAAGAAAGGTCATGGAAGCTACATAGACACATCCAAACTCCCTGAGGGACTGATTTGCTGGGTTGGAGGGCTGTGGGGACCATGGTCTTGGGGAACATCTAGCTCAACTGGCATAACACAGTTTAGAAAGACAATGTTCTACATTCTGTCTTGGTGAGTAGCATCTGGGGTCTTAAAAGCCTGTGAGTAGCCATCTAAGATACTCCACTGGTCTCA
>NW_004444136.1:2079764-2097158 GCF_000243295.1 Trichechus manatus latirostris | reverse complement strand
AACTATTACAGCCTCCACCAGACTGAGTCCAGTACAACTAGATGGTACCTGGCTACCATCACTGACTGCTCTGACAGGGATCACAACAGAGGGTTCCAGACAGAGCTGGAGAAAACTGTAGAACAAAATTTTAACTCACAAAAAAAAGATCAGACTTACTGGCCTGACAGAGACTGGAGAAACCCCAAGAGTATGGCCCTCAGACACCCTTTTAGCTCAGTAATGAAGTCACTCCCGAGGTTCACCCTTCAGCCAAAGATTAGACAGGATCATAAAACAAAATGAGACTAATGGAGCACAACAGTCCAGGACAAGGACTAGAAGGCAGGAGGGGACAGGAAAGCTGGTGATAAGGAACTGAAGGTCGAGAAGGAAGCGTGTTGACATGTTGTGGGGTTGTTAACCAATGTCATAAAACACTATGTGTACTATTTAATGGGAAATGATTTTTTCTGTAAGCTTTCATCTAAAGTACTATAAAAAAAAATTAAAAAAAAAAAGAACAGGGCAGATCTCAATGTACTGACATAGAAAGATGTACCTGATATATTGTTAGTGAAACATTCAGTGTGTAAACATCCTGCATAAAACTGTCCCCATTTTTAGGGACCTCAGGTACAGAGAAATGGATTAACCATAATCCCTGGTCACACTGTAAAAATAGCATGGTGGCAGTGTCTGACCTCCTCTAACTTCACATGGGGGAAGGAGAATCAAGATCAACAGCCCAAGGTTGACTCCTATGAGGTGGAGATCAGACGCTTCCTCTCTCTGACATCTTCACAGATTCTGACACCAACCACCTTCCCACGGAACTCTCTCTGCTGGGTTCGATAACTCATTTCAGTGGCCACACAGAACTCACAGACAATACTCACAATTACGGGGTTTGTTAGGGAAGTAACAGGTTACAGTTCAGGTTCAGGAACACTCAGGACACAGTTCTTCCATTAGGACAGTCTCTTTACAGCCGTGCCCAGAGGCACACAGCTCTCTGGTCCCTCGGCCTCTGCCCTGCCAGGCAAGTGTTACAGACCTCTTTTAGCTCTGCCAATAAGTGGTCATCACATGTGCTTTTTCTTTGCAATTCATAAACTTAGCTTTAGGAAGCTGTAATAATAAATTAGACAGAATTGGGCTAGGAAAACCATCCCCTGAAACACATCGTTAGTTTGTTATGATCTCAGAATTTTACATAGAAACTTTCTTCCTGATATTTTGGATATCTAGCCTGATGTTAGATATGTGGACTATTTTTTTTCCCCAAATGGCACTTAGTTTCTAGAATTCTCTGCGATTGAAAAAGTCTTTTAATAACAACTCTAAAGTACTCTATGCTCAAAATGGAGATTTTAAATGAAATAGGCTTTAAAAAAAATCAAATGTGAGCACAAATGATATTGTTTCATGAGATTACAAAAATAAAATAGAGTGAAAAGTTAAAAAAAAAAAAAAAAATCCCCAGCAGAGCAACAATCACAGCAACAAAGCTTCGGATAAAGGCAGCAAATGAGCCAGGCTGAGCTGGAAAGTTAGTGCCAGCTCCTTGGGCGCCCACTGTGCACAGAGGGCAACAGGGCCTTCCAGAGCCTCACTACCCCCAGTGTCTGTGTTCTCAGAGCAGCACACAAGGACCCCTGGGGCAAGGCGGGCCTGTGCCCCCAGTTGTAGTCACCTCTGGGGCTCGGGCTGGGGCTGGGGCTGGGCATGGTGGAACTCAGGCCTGACTTTAAGCCTGGACCATTCTCCAGCCCAGCTCACTTGTCTGCCATGTGTCCACTTTTGTTGGGTGACACCAACCTTCTGTCTCCCCAGCATCTAACACACTGCCTGTGGCCACTGCATAAATGCTCAAGGAATGAGTAAGTGAAAAGATAGAAAAGCGATGGGGATGGACCAATGATGCATGGAAGCAGAGTGACCCACACACAGTGCTCAGTTACAGAGTCACCTTCCTCCTCCAAACACAGAACCACACCCCTCTTCTAGCAGAAGGTGAGGCAGACCCCTCTGCAACACTTCTAGAGAACTCCCATCATCTCCCAAAGGGGGTCCTAAGGCGTGCTTGGGGGCAGTGGTGGTTCAGTGGTAGGACTCTCACCTTCCATGTGGAAGACCCAGGCTCTGTCCTGACCAATGCACCCCATGTGCAGCCACCACTCATCTGTCAGTGGAGACTTGTGTGTTGCAATGATGCTGAGCACATTTCAGCAGAGCTTCCAGACTAAGACGGACTAGAAAGGCCTCATGATCTACTTTGGAATATCATCCAATGAAAACCCTATAGATCACAACAGTCTAACCTGCAGCTGATCATGGAGATGGTGCAAACCAGGCAGCACTTCATTCCGTTGTGCATGGGGTCACCCGAAGTTGGAACCGATTCAACGGCAGCTAACAACAGCAAAGAAATACTTAATGTGGTAGCCAGTCTTAATTACAAGACTTCCCGAAAGTAACCACTTCACCTGACCCATCTTTAACAGAAACCACCCACGCCTCAATCATCTCTGTTGGCTCTGAAGCAGCTGAGAAACAGCAAGAGAGAACCTAACAGCTCTTTGTGAATATAGCAAGACAACAGAGGGACTGGAGACCCACCGTGTGACCTCTGTGGGAAATGGCCGGACTTTTTTCAGGTCAACACACTTCCGCCTTTGGGGAGGGCAGATCTCGCCTCCCCAAAGACACACAGCCCGAGGACAGTGCGGCCGCCTGCTCTCTAGACTGGAGGAAGAACCAGAAACCAAACGACTTGTGTCTTTCCTCCTCTCGCCCCTTCTGAAGCCTCGGCATCAATTCTTCCCTCCAGTCTGCACACATAACTCCCCGTGACAATAATGGGCTGTGCATGTGCGCCAAGGGGAGCATAGAGTTTTCATCTCTCTAAAAATGGTACAAGCATGGTACAAGCACATTTTTTGTTTTTTTCCCAAGGCTTTTACTTGGGGGCAATATATTGTACACGTGGTTGTGTTTTTGTGTGTGTGTTTTTTCCTTTTTAATTTTAAATCGAGATTATGAACATATTTTATGCAGGTTAATATATCCTTTTCACGTAAAATTTAACTGAAACCAGTCCTGGCACATTAACAACAACAAGAGAAATTCTCCGGCTTATTATAAACATCCTTCAAGAAACCTGAAATGCATGTCCTCTGGAAATAATTTTGTTGGGATTTGGGTTACTATTAAAACCTCTCAGAATTCTATCACTAGTGTCTAATGTGTTTCAAAGCCCTTTTGTGCTACTGATCAGAGTAAAACTCTTTTCATCCCTGGCAGTGTGGTGCATTCTCCACAGGGAAAACAGAGCTGGGGGATGTGGCTTCCTCAACACCAGACAAAAGCAGCTCAGGAGGAGGTACCCCAGTCCTGGGCTCCAATTCAGTGCCTGAGCACAGAGGTGGGCAGGCAGGTTCATAAGGCAGGTGCCTCTGAACTACGATGAGATAAACTGCTTCCTTTCTGTTTTGAGTGCCCTTATCTTCGGGTTTCCATACAGGAAGGCAGGTTTACTGTGGACTTCATTGACACTTGAAAGGATCCCCCATCTCAGAATTCTCTACCTGTGAGGTGTGCTAGGAGATCAAGAGGCAGAACTACACCCTCTGAGATGGGCATGAGGTTTTTAGGAATGAAGGAGAGTCACAATACTTTCGAGAAGCAGATTCCCATGTTTAATGTTTGTTGATAAATAAGAAAACCACCACTCTCTCTGTTGGGCTGAATGCTCTTACTAATATTTAAGCAGCAGCATGTCAGCAGAGTGGGTGGCCATGACTCTGTGTCCTTACAACATCAACCCAGGTTTCAGCGGAGCTTCCAGACTAAGACAGACTAGGAACAAAGACCTAGAAGCCTACTTTTGAAAATTAGCCAGTGAAACCCTTATGGATCACAACAGAACACTGTCCAACTCACTCACTTTGGACACGTCATCAAGAAGGATCGATTGCAATGGAGGACATCATGTTTGATAAAGTAGAGGGCCAACAAGGGTGAGGGAGACCCTTGTTGAGATGGATTGACACGATGGACTGGAACATGTTGGCAATTATAAGGATGATGCAGGACCAGGTAACGTTTTGTTCTGTTGTATAAAATGTTGCCATGAATTGGAGTCAACTCAACAGCCGCTAACAACACCAACAAATTCAGTCGGTCCAGGGTGGGGCCTGAGACTCTCATTTCTAACAAGCTCCCAGGTGATGTCCACGCTGCTGGGCCACGGATCACACCTGGAGTAGTGAGAACTTAGAGCTCCAATCAGAAACCCCCGCATTTGTTTATTCACACGACTAACTCTGGCTGAGCTGGCACTCTGCATTACTCCAGGTTCCCTACTGAGGACACAGTGATAAATAAAACTGGTCCTGGATGACTTTAAAACCAGTTCCCACTGTCTGTATTATTTAAATTTTCTAAGATGTATGACTTTTATAGTATTAAAAATGTAGAAGTTATTTTGTAAATGTTTCTGGTGGAAGACAGTCAAGTCAAGCAGGTAAACATGACCTCAACGCAGAGAAGAAAGTGCTGAAATACAGGTAAGGCCAGGGGCCCTGGGAGCCCAGGAGAGGCACCAGATGAGACAGCTGTGTGGGATGTGAAGTTACCTTACTGAAAAAAGCAATTTGGCCTTTTGGTCCTGGCTCATGGCCCCACCCAGTAATCCTTACTGGGATTGGCTAGGGGTCCTGTCTGGTAACTAACCTTTACCTGGATTGGCTGGGAAGCACCACCTACTCTGCCCTTTACCCGGATTAGCTGAGGAGCCGCACCCAGGAACTGACCTTTACCCATATTGGCTGGGGGAGCCCCACCCAGTAGTTGACCTTTATCAGGACTGGGTGGTGGGCCTCGTCCAGTCTGACCTTTACACGGATTGGCTGGGGGGCCCTGCTCAGTAGCTGACCTTTACACGGATTGGCTAGGGGGCCTCCTCGTGTCTGATAACTCTAGAACATAGAGACTAAGAGGCTTCTTGGTCTATGAGAGTGCATCCTTTGGACACCATGTCCCTGTGCTGTGACCTGCCCAGGCCTAGTAAACCTGCGATGGAGTTAGAGGCAGCTGACGGTACCCAGACAGTGGCAGCAGAATGTAAAGACAACCCTGGCCGAGAGCTGGGAGGAGCAACAAATAGCCAAGCCCACCAAGTGACGTTCATTGAGCTTCCTGTGTGAAAGTTTCCTGATGGTTGAGAATGAACATTAGTTTTCAGAAAGGGTAAGAGGTCTCCTTGTAGACATTGTGGCCCCATGCTGGGACTCCTCCCAAACCTAGTTCTTTGCATATCTTTGTTTCTGTTTATATGCTTCTGTTATTAAAGTCGTTATTGCAGTTACATGGTTTTCATAAGTTCTCTGTGACCCGTCCAATGAATTATCACCCCCAATAGAGTAAGAGTGCTGTGGGGGGAACGGCTGGTGTCAGAAATGGTGGAGAAGTTGAAGAATGGAGTTTTTTTTGATCTCTGCCTCATAGGAACCAGGTCCATGCATCGTCAGGATTGTCCTTTCAGTTGGTGTCCAAGAAAGTTCTATTCCACTGGCCCAGGGGTGATGATCCTATAGCAAGCTGTGGCAGGGATGTAGGAGAAAAGGGATACACCTGAGGAATACTGGGAAGTAAGAAACCAGTGAGAAGTTCTGGGTGGCGCACAAATGGTTAAGCGCATGAGTACTAAACCCACCCAGTGGAGCCTCAGAAGAAAGGCCTGGTGATCTGCTTCCAAAAGGTCACAGACCTGAAAACCTTATGGAGTATAGTTCTACTCTGCAGCAAATGGGGTCGCCATGAGTCTGACTCAGTGGCAAGTGGCTGGCAAATGGCCAGTGGACTTGGGATGAGGGAGAAGAACGCACACCTGATGGAACTGCCAGTCCCTGAGACAGGAATAGCCCAGGTGAGGTAGGTTTCGGGGAGGGCAATGAGTTCAGTGTGTATCGTGGTGAATGTGAGGCGCCTTGACATCTCCAGGGGTGGGGTCTCATCAATGGTCAGCCGGCCTGGAACTGGCTTAACCCCAGGTTTGAGGATCACCGGGCTGTACAGGTAGTTATTGCACCTGTGAGTGTTGACTCTCTCAGGGTATGTGTTCAGGGAGGGGAGAATCCCAGAGAAAGCCAGCACAGAAAGCAGATAAAAGAAGAGAAGGGAGCCTAAGTCTGGAGAAGAACAGGAGCCAGGAGGAAAAGCAGTCAGCTGGTGTGATGGCAGGTAACAGAGAAAGGAGGCGTGCTCAGCAGCATAACACCACAGAGGGGCAGACACCACAGGTTAATGAAAGTGCCTGTGAGAGCTGGCAGTGCAAGCATTGCTGATGCAAAGGGGCATGGCTGTGATGTCTGGGCAAACCTAGATCTGTGGAGAAGGAGAGGCTGGAGAAGCAGGGGGTCTTGAAAGGAAGGTGATGGTGAGCTAAATCTTGGAGCCAGTGCTCGTAGGAAGACCCCCCTCCCCGCCATGGGGTACGAGTGGAATGGAGAGCGTGTGGGAGAGAGGAGTTACGAGGCTCAAAAAGGTCTTGGGAGACACAGTGCAGGCCTGGATGCCACTCACAGGAAGTACTTCATCCTGGAGGCAAGGGGGAACCATTAGAGTATGTTAAGCAGGGAAATGACATGGTTGGAATTGTGTTTTAGAAAAATCCCTAGGCAGCAATGCGGAGGATAGATGGGGGAGAGACAGGATATGAGACCCACTGGGGAGCTTGTGGTAATTAAGCCCATGATGTTCCTGATTTTTCAATGTCTTCAGTCACCTGCTCACAGGAGACTATTTTCTCCTTGGAGAGCTGGGGTGGCCTGACCCTTCCAACTGTCCCAGTGACTTAATTACAGAAGGTGAGGAATTCAGGTGGCCTGCTGAAGGACCCTTTGTGAGGAGGGCCCTGACCGAGCTCAGGCATGGCAGAGTGTACAAAGTGACTGCCCTAAGGGCTGCACCCGCTTCTCATTCAGCTCACTCTGACAACCCTCCTGCCAGCTCTGAAGACAGTCATGATCGTCTCTCCATTCTTCTTTAAACACTGAGGTTCTGCTTCCACATCATAGCACCTGTTCTCCCCTTCCACTCAGTCTCTAAATCAATAACTGACCCAATGCAATAAAAACGAATCAAACGTGCTCAGGCTTTCTTGGGTTCCTCAGAAACAAGGAAGCAATGACAGCTTTTTCTGGAAGTGTGTACACTAGCTCAGAGGTCCCAGAAGCTCTGCTGCAGGGCAGGGAACACAGGGGAGGAGACTGGGCTCCTTGGAAGGCTTCAGAGGGTCTGTGAGCCAGCACCCACCCTTCGCCCCCAATTGAAAGGAAAGCTGTGTAGGCCATCTGCTGCAGGAAGCATTTTCAGTGTTTGTGGAAGCCCTGCCTCCCAACCAAAGATTAAGACCCACTGATTTATTGAAATAATGATGAACTAGAAACATTTAAGGAAACCCTGGTGGTGTAGTGGTTAAGAGCTATGGCTGCTAGCCAAAAGGTCGGCAGTTTGAATCCAACAAGCACTCCTTGGAAACCCTATGGGGCAGTTCTACTCTGTCCTACAGGGTTGCTATAAGTCAGAATCATCTCGACGGCAACGGGTTCGGTTTTTGGTTTCAGTAAACGTTTGATGTTAGCGGACAAACTGGTAGCTTTGCTAGACAGCCAGAAAGAGCTTGTGGGGTCAGTGTGGCCTCGTTACCTGATCAGCACAACTGTGAATGCAGGTTGTTGCGCTGGGTTGTTTTGTTAAAAATGGGGGTGGGAGTTTGGATACTTTGATTATAAAATGTACAAAAGGCTTTTTGTGTTCATTAGTTTGTTTTTTCTTCCTGTGTCCTCTTTCTTTTTTAACTTTCCTACCATTGTTAATCTCTGGCACATATGTTGTTAGCTGCTGCTGAGTCAACCCCAGACTCATGGGGACCCCAGGCACAAGGAACAAAATGCTGCCCCGTCCTGTGCCATCCCCATGATTAGTTGCAGATCGCATCAATGTGATCCATGGGTTTTCACTGACTGGTTATCAGAAGTAGACCTCCAAGCCTTTCCTCCTAGTCCATCTTAGTCTGGAAGCTCCGCTGAAACCTGTTCAGCATCAGCGCAGCACGCCAGCCTCCACTGACAGATGGGTGGTGGCTGAGCATGAGCTGCACTGACCAGAGATAGAACCTGGGTCTCCTGCCCAGAAGGTGAGAATTCTATCACTGAACCACCAAGGCCTTGTACACATACTTTTCGCCAAATGCTGTGTTATCTTGGAAACATAAGGAAAGGTTTTCCTTTGGTAATGCCTTGGGTGTGATAACACGAAGATGCACGCCTGTCACTTTTGCCCGAGGACCCTGGGGTTGCACCCAGGAGTTGGTGTGTGCACTGGAGATGCGTGAGGGAGTGTGAGCCTCAGAGCACCCAGCAGGGAGGCTGGTGCACGGGAGGGGCTCAGTCAGGCACGTTCTTTCCATCAGCTCCTTCCTGTCCTCTCGGCCTTTCCCAATCAATGCGTTAGTGGAGGTAGGCAGGTTGGTTTGGTAGGGTAGGCGTGTCTCGGCATCATTCTGGAAAGGGGGTAGCCTGTGACCACCTCAGGAAGCCCCATGCTACAGAGATTGTGACAAAATGGAACAAGTACAGAATTATCATGTAAACCAGGCTCCAAAGAAAAGATGCTTCCAAGTTAGTTTCTAAACTATCCACCAAGGTCTGTGAGTCAACAAGCAGCTATCGACTTTAGTTTCAGCTACCATCAAGACTTATTGATCTGGGAGATAAATATCGAACAAATTGAAACCGAGGTCAGTGCTGGCCTCTTGGGAAAATAAATCTTGATATTCTCCAAAACCTGCGGATGCTAGGCCTGATATTTTTGACTCTAAACTGCTCGTCAGAACAGAGGCCCAGTTGAGGTCAGCTCTTTTCTTCACTGTGCACTGTTACAGGTATATACTGGCTTCTAAATGGACTGTGTCTGGAAATTTGGTATAAAAAAGTTTGTTTCTCCACATCTTAAGGAGCAATTGGTGTTGAAAGAAATGTTATTGGGACTATTTCTGCATACACACACAAAAGAATCTTTTTGAAATACGTATGTTGTTGTCAGCTGTCATCAAGTCAACTCTGACTCATGGCAACCTACGTATAACGTTGCCCAGTCCTGTGTCAGCCTCACAACTGCCAGCATATTTTCATTGGCTAATTTTCAGAAGTAAATTACCAGTCCTTTGTTCCTAGTCTTAGTCTGGAAGCTCCGCTGAAACTTGCCTACTATCGGTGACCCTGCTGTATTTCAAATACCGGTGGCATAGCTTCCAGCATGATAGCAACACAGAAGCTCCCACAGTACGACAAACTGACAGATGGGTGGTGGTGAAATGCATGTAACTGCCCCGATTCACTTTCTGTGAAAATGGAGCACTTCCTATGCCGAGTCTCCAACCAGAGAAGCATGCCAGATCAAACAGACGCACAAACAAAAGAATCAACAACAACTTGCTACTGGGACCAGAGTAATTTTTGCAATGTCTGTTGAATCCAGTCTGTTTAAAAGTGGCCAAGAACTGCTTAAGACAGCATTTTGTAGATAATAGACAAGCACCTGATTGTTGTTTAATGGATAAATGAGAGGTGGGGCTCACGAGGCTGTGGGCTAAAGAAAGTTGTTGATTGGAGATTGTGTTAAGTGCCTGTTTAAGTCTTTGCCCATTTTTTATTGTGTTGTTTTTTTATTTCTTATTGATTTGGAGGTGCTGTTTATATATGATAGATATGAACACTTTGTCAGATATATGTATAACAGATATATCCTTCCCACCTGTGACTTGCCTTTTCATTCTTTTATTAGTATCTTTTATTGAATAGAAGTTCTGAATTTTAATGTAATTAGTTTTTCAGTCTCCGCCTTTATGGTTGGTGCTTTATGGGTCTTGTTTAAAAAGTCTTTGTCTACCACAAAGTTATGAAGATATGCTATCTTCAAGAAGCTTTATTGTTTTGCCTTTTATACTTAAAGCTGTGATCCATCCCTAATAATTTCTTCTTTGTGGTATGAAGCAGAGGTCATGGATCATTTTTCTCACGTGGACATCGAATTGACCCATCACCATATACCAAAAAGAAAACCCCTTCTTAAAAGCACTGCAAGGTCACTGTTGTCATAAATCAAGTGACTGTATGTATGTTGATCTGTTTGGGGTTCTCTATTCTGTTCTTTTGGTCTGTTTAGTCTTGCGCCAACACCGTATTGTATTAATTGTTGCTGCTGCTGTTTGTTACTGTAGAGTCCGCTCCAACTCATGGAGACCTTAGTAACAGAAGGAAATGTTGCCTGGTCCTGCACCATCTTCATGAGCATTGGTGTGCTCGAGTCCGTGTCATGGCCACTTGTATTCAGAGTGTCTTCCAACCTAGGAGCTCATCTTCAGCACTAAATCAGAAAATACCCTGTTGTTATCCTGTAAAAATGTCACGGTGGTGAAGTTGTCTGACCTCCTCTAACTTTGCAAGGAGGAAGGAGAATAAAGATCAACAGCCCAAGGCTGACTCCTATTGGAAGAGGCTGCATAGGCCCGGCTCACTATTATTTACTCTCCATTGCTAACCGCCACATTGTCTCCTGATGTTTCCCTCCCATTCCAGTCTCTACAAAAGGTTTAAGATTAACCGATGTTCCTCCCTGGAGGGTGGAAAACAAGTGATAATGATCTAAGAATGAAAAACCAAACAAAGTATCCATCTTGTGACAAGAAAAAGCAGGATGTCGCCAGATAATCCCCAAAGATGTCACCAGATAACCTCTAAGAATACCAGTAGAAGGTTAACTCATCTAAGACATCATCACCTCAAGGGGAAACTACCACAAAAGATCCATAATCCTGTCCCTATAAAAGACTTCAGCTGATCTCCAGTGGGGGAGACAGGTTTTTTGGAGGAATCCATTCCCCTCCGTCTCCTATATATCGATATATAATAAACATCTTGCTGCTCACCTCACCCGTCTCAAAATTGGCTATTGCGGCAGGTGGTTCTAATCCACGTTATTGCGGTAACACTATGAGCTGGAGGTTAGACAAGCCTCCTCTCTCTGCCATCTTTACCAATTCTGACACCAACCATCCCTCCCACAACACTCTCTACTTCTCTGCTGGGTTTGATAATTCATTGCAATGGCCACACAACTCACAGACCACACTCATGGTTATGGGGCTAATAAGGAAGTAACAGGTTACAATTCAGGTTCAGGAACGCACAGGATTCAGTTCTTCCATAAGCACAGCCTCTTCCCAACTGTGCTCACAGGCATGCCTCTCTTTGGCCCTCAGCCTCTGCCCTGCTCAGGAAAGTGTTACACAAAGCTCTTTCACCTCTGCTGATAAGTACCAAGAGGCACTGTACTCCGCCAGTAAGCCTCAGCCTGAAGGTGCTCAGCTCTGCCTCCATGGGTCGCAAACCTAGCTCCACCAAGTGCCCAGAGGCACCCTACTCCGCCAGCACTCAGCTTTCCAGCTCCGTGGGCCAGGAAGCCCACTGTGCTGTCTCCTGCCAGCCTCTCCTGTCGCCATTTCTCTGCCACGGCTTCTCACTGTCTTTGCATTACATCTCTCTCTCTCTTTCCCTCCCTCTCCTGGTTCCAGAAGCTTCTAAGCGCAGGAATCCCAGGTCCGTAGGACATACTCCGCTGTTGGCCCTTCTTCCTTGGTGGTGGTGAGAGCCTCCCTTCTGCCCTGGAATTGGCTCTCTTTTAAGCCTAGTAGGATGGCAGAACTGACCAATCCCCTTGGTGGGCCACAATTACCTTATCTGCACAAATGATTGGGTGGGAGTTACAAGACCATGGCGAGAAAGGCCACACAAAAGCAATCCATTGCACTGCAGATCCACAAGGTTTTCATTGGCTAACTTTTAGAAGTAGATTGCCAGGCCTTTCTTCCTAGTGCACATCAGTCTGGAAGCTCCACTGAAACTTGTCCACCATGAGTGACCCTGCTGGTATTGGAAATACCAGTGGCACAGCTAATGGCATCACAGCAATGCGCAAACCACCACATTATGATAAACTGCTGAACAATATAAGCAACAAATCACAATATAATTGGATTATAACTCAAAGAATTAATTAATTATCCATAATTAATTAAATATCTATACATACACACTGATATAAAGAAATTAGTGAATTTATAAGTGGGGAAAAGCAGCAGTTCTTCCTTAGAAAAAAATTCTAAATAATAAATGCAGAATGAGTGAGGAAAACAGAAAATCACCATTAGCACACTGCTGTATACTTGCTGCAGGCAAGCTTCACTGGTGAATGCTAGAATTAGTGCGTGAAAATTTAAGGAGAAACAGGATATTTGCATAGCCTTAAAGTATCCTCCTAAAATTGCTGTGGTGGTTTTAATATGTGTCCACAGATTCTTTGCTGCTCCTCCCTTCAGGAGGTGGAGCTTAATTCTCCTCTCCTTGAGTGTGTGTCTGGGCTTAGTGATTGTTCTAACGAAGTGTAGAAAAGGAAACAGAGTAACTACAGTGAAGAAACCTGGCATGCTTTAACCAGGAGACCAAGATTATCGTGCCCATTAATGAGACACAGTGACATGGTGTGCCTCCATGTGATGCAATGAGAAGGGAATAGCTCCTCCGTGCGGTTCTTCCCCCAAATCCACACCCTCACTCTACTCTTGTGCTGAAAAAATCGCAGAAGGGACATTCTACAAAATACCTGAGCACTACCTTTTTTTTTTTTTTTTTGCTAATGGATAATTTTATTTCTTTCTGCCAATGTTTTGTAATCATAGTCCTTAATACCCCTGATGGGTTGATCTACCACTATTCTGGTAGATAAGTACTTTCAGTCTGAATGTGTGAGAAAGGGTTCCTCTTTCCCAGCCAATCAGTTACAGATTTCATGGTCAGAGACATCAAAACTAGTCTACTCTTTTGGTCAGACTTCCTCACTGTATTTATAAGTTTTGATTGTAAATAAAACAGGCCACAAAGTAGTAGGAGAAATACGTTGCATTAGCTAGTTCTCAGTAGATTATGCTACAATAACAAACAACCTCAGGATCTTAGCAGTTCACAAAAATAAAGGCTATTCTCACTTCTGTAAGATGACAATGGCAGGCCAATCTCAGCTCTACTACATGTCGTTTTCATTTGGGACCCAGACTGAAAGAGTGGACCTTGTCTGAAGCAGTTCCCTGGCCGTGACAGAGTGATTGCAGAACAAGACAATGACCCTCAAAGCTGCTGCTCCAAAATGGCATGGGTCCCTTCTCACATTGCATTGGCCAAAGCAAGTTTCAAGGCCAAGGATGGTATTAACAGGGTCAGAAGTATCTCCTCCAGCTGGGATAAGTCAGAGTAGTTGGCCAAAAACGATGGGTCTGGAAGGGAGGAACAATGAATACAATGAAGAGCACTACTTTTCAAGAGTGTCAAGGTCATGAAAAAAAGGGAAATGTCACAGACTGGAGGACAGTGAGGAGGCATGACAACTAGACGCAAAGTGGACCCTGGAAGAGAAAAGGACGTGAGTGGAAACTGGTGAAATCAGAAGGAAGTCTGGAGAGTCAGCAGTAGTAACGCCCCACGTTAATGTCTTGGTTTTGACAAATGCGCCATGGTTATGTAAGATGTCAGCACAGGGAAACCGGGTGAAGGCCAGTGGGAGCTCTGAACTGTCTTTACAACGCTTCCGTAAATCTAAAATTATTTACAAATAAAAATGCCAAAAAATATTTTCTGAAAGGTTTCTCTGCAGTCTCTTCAGAGTGCTTATCAGGGCAATTTATATATATATTATACATTTCTGAGGAAAGCTTTTTTTTTTTTCTTTTTAAAAGTAGCATTTATAATTAATAATTCCATTTAGATTTAAGAAAAAAAAGCCACTATGGGAATTGAGTATGGAGAAAAGCTGACTCCAAAGTTGACTTCAGATGAGATGAGAGAAAGCCTTTGCTCTAGAATAAAAGAACCAAGAACTTCCATCATATTTTGAGTTGATAAAGGCACTCTTTGGACTGTAAAGTGAGCTTAAGGCTTGGAGTCAATAGTAATAAAGAATATGGTTACTCACCAGCATCACTTTCCTCTGGGGTTTCAGCAGCTTTGGTTTATGGAAGGTGGTGACTATTGGAGCTGTGGAAACAGGTCAAGTCTTTACCTTGGGTGTCTCACCCGGGACTGTCAACCACCATGCACCATGGGCAGGCCGACTCTGGAGGCTCGCAGGCCCCTATCTGTCCCCATGGGAGAACTCGTGTCTGACCCCATCTATCAGCAGCCCCTCAAGAGGGCAGTCCTCCCTAGTCCTGATGTGTCTTCATCTCCTCTCAACAAGGTCAGCAGACCCGCTCTGCAAAAGCACTGGTGGATACAGAGAGGTCAGGGCTGGGGAAGGGCTGAGGCCAGGCCTTCCCTGAGAGGCTCCCTCCTGGTTGCACACTAACACCATCAATAGCACTGACCTTTGATCCTCACAGGAGCCCTTGAAGGTCATCAGGGAGGGTCTCAGTGTGCCCATTTAACAGAGGAGGAAACCGAGGCTCTTCCCACAAGGTCATATATCCAGTACTTGGATGAACTGTAACTTGACCTTGAAAGTCAGGCAACCTCACTTCAAAGCACACGCCACCATTTAAGTCTCTAGGTCTCATTTTCACTTTTTGTAAGATAACAGAGTCCTGGTGGCACAGTGCTTAAGAGCTCGGCTGCTAACCAAAAGGTCGGCAGTTCGAATTCACCAACCACTCCCTGGAAACCCTATGGGGCAGTTCTACTCTGTCCTATAGGGTCGCTTAAAATCTACTCTGGATTGAATGAGACCATAAAGCAGCGTAACGCTGGCCCAGAGTGTGTTCTCTGCTCCCTTCCTTCCCCAGATCTGCACTTCCCATGCCTCCCTAGCATGTCCACGCCTTCCAGCCCCTTCCTTCCCACAGCAGCCTCAGCCTTTACCACCACAGGGCTCCAAAGGTTCCTAGAGGGCTTTCCGTGAAGCCACAATTCAGGGATGGCATTTATTGTGTCTCGTTATTGAATTGTTCATCTGGGAAATTCCTGAAATCCCAACTATATTTCAAACTGTTTGAGGTATGAACTGCTTCTAAATTGGTCACTGTTATTTTAGGAACCATCTGTGGACAAGCCTTAGTTCTCCTGAGCAGTGCCCTCCTGCAGAAACACCCATCTTCCTCACTCAGATTTCTCTAAATGGTCGCTGGAGTCAGAGTAACCCTCATTTTCTCCATGCAACAAATCCAAAGTAAACCACAT
This sequence comes from Trichechus manatus latirostris, assembly GCF_000243295.1. NCBI lineage: Eukaryota > Metazoa > Chordata > Mammalia > Sirenia > Trichechidae > Trichechus > Trichechus manatus. Next base: position 2,081,889 of record NW_004444136.1, on the reverse strand, counting down.
ACCAGGTTTGCAACTTTACAAAACCAGACAGCCTTCTTTCATGTGAATAGACCAAGATGTACTGACACCCCTGCCCTCACCCTGCCACAGATAGAGCATTTTAATAGCTCAAAGGGAATACCAACTGGATTCAATCTGTGGCTGTTGCTCCTTTCTACTGCTGAAGCCTTGCTGGGCCAATGATAACACCTCCGGCTCCACCCAGGGACAGGGCTGAAGGGCTGAGATGGTTGCGCACCATATATTCAGAATCTAGCAGGGGTCTCAGACTATATAATCACCAGGTGCCATGTCCTCCACCTATTGCCCCCATCCTGATCCCAGATCAAGACCCAGACACCCAGGATCAATTACGGTGGCCTCCACCGTAATTGCTGGCCAGCTGCCTACCTTTCGCCGGGACTGCAGGAGGAACATCAGCCTTCTCCTTCCGTCTCTTGCCCTTTTTGGGCTGCAGTGGGGCCAAGCTGGTCACACTGGTGACAGTCTCCCCGGAGCTACAGAAGAAAAAGGTCCTGGTGAAGCCATATACATTGCTCCAAAGGGAAAAGGTAAAGAAAGCAAGTAGTCAGTAGGTGCTCCCTGGGTATCTGTATAAGGTAGGATCATCTTACACTTGGACCAGACCTTTGGAGGTCTGGTACTGACTCTGGACCAAGATAACTAGTTGTCTTGGTGGTTCATAATCCAAAGACAAACAGCCTCCTATGCAGCCTGGGGAGCCGCACCTGGAAGTCTCTCAGGCCTGACAAAATCATTTTGATTCTCCTGGAATCCAGATTTGCGTTCATGGAATTGGGGTGACCCACCCAGGCCGTCTGCCCTGAGGTGTCCTTTTGAACCTTCAGGGAACTGCTTCCCTGGAGTCACCTTCAGGTTAAATGATAGCTTAGTGAGCAGTTTAGAGGAGAGTTTTGCCTTAGGCATTGGGTTCCTTTGGAAAATTTGAATGTGCAGCCATCTTTGAGAAACAGAACTCCAGGGTCTGACTACAGGCTGTTTTAGGATATATGGCATGTCCTTGGTGACTTTCTGTAACCAGCCCTGTGCTTTGACTTTCACTGTCCCCTCTTCCAATAGGATAGCCTTCCCAACATGTTTGGGTGACACTGCCCAATTCGAATCATATCTACCCACAATAAATGTACTCTGTTACACCACTTTTTGGTGTTTCTCTAAGCAATTTAGGTTTTTGACAAGCCCTCCGTGACTGCCCGGCTTCCTTCTGCTGCACAGTATTTATTAAGGCTGAGCCTTCAGTGATCTGACTCTGTGTAATCCATGCAGTAGCAGACTCTTTAGATGTGTGATCCATGATAACCCAAAGTGATGGGGGTGATAAGCCTTATATTACAGGCAGGAAAACCAAAGCTTAGAGATGCTGTCTTGCTCTAGGTGACAGTAAACATCAAATAGGAAAGCTGAAAATGCAGACTCTTCTGATGTGAGACCTGCCCTTGGCACTACCTGGGGGGGGGGAGGGGGGAAAGGTGGGGGGGGGGTCAGGGGGGCGTCCATAACCTTTCTTGAATGGTCATCAGTCTTACTCAGAACCCCTTGTCCTCAGGCACAGGCTCCAGGCGTGTAGGTACAATTACCCAGAGGGGTTATCTCCCTAATACAGAAAGGAGTTCTAGAAATCCACAAGAATAAGATAAACCTCCCAATACTAAAGTGAATGATGTAAACACAGAGATTTTACCCAGAAGGAAAGTCGTCTGTATATGAAAATGAGGCAGAGACCCCACAGTGCTGTGTTCTTTACCTGGCTTCCTCCCCTGCAGTGTTGTACTGAAAAATCCTTTCCTTTGCTGGGCTCCCCTCGCACCCCAGCTTTCATCTGAATCCTGCTTTTGCTTGGAGGTTATATGTAAATACCACTGCGCCTGCATAGCATGAGTAAGAATGTTGCCAGCATAACTTATATGAACTCCCTACTTGTAAACCCCTTTAAAAGTAACCTGCCTGTGAAAAATGGCGCTCTAGGCAGAAGCACCACACCGTCCCTCCACAGCAAAGATCCGAAAAACTAAGCCGAACAGACAAAACAACAATCCTGAAACCCTAAAACATCAAATGAAGAGATAAAGAATTCAGCCAAGCACCAAATGGAGTGAGAAAACTG
>NW_004444136.1:2063369-2072341 GCF_000243295.1 Trichechus manatus latirostris | reverse complement strand
GTTGAGAAGGGAGAGGGTTGACATGTTGTGGGGTTGTTAACCAATGTCATAAAACAATATGTGTACTACTGTTTCATGAGAAACTGTTTGTTCTGTAAGCCTTTACCTCAAGTACAATTAAAAAAAAAAAGGAACCTGCCTGCCTGCCCTTGGCGAGTAGTCTCGGCAGCAGCAGCTCTGACTGACTATTTCTTTGTACAACAAAATAAATATACGATTCTTGTTCTCCCACCTCGCTCTCTCGTTTATTGCCCAATACGAGTCATGACAAGTAACAACCTGGGGTTTCCACCTGGTAACAAAAACGTGCTGAAGCATCCCCATGAAAGAGGGACCCATGTTAAAACTTCACGCAATTCCTTTTTCACATGTCAGAAAGGCAAAAATCCAATTCTATGCAAAGCACTCATTTGGCAAGGGTGTAGAGAATCAGGCACTCTTAGTATGGCTGGTAGGGGAGTAAACCCTGTTTAACAGAGAATAATTTGCCAATAACTATCAATTTTACAGAGTCATACAGCTTTTGACCTGACAATTTCACTTCTGGGAATTTATTCTGTGGAAATCCTTGCACATGTATGAAATGATGTATGTATAAGATTAGTCATCACAGAGCTGTTTGTAATAGAATAGAAACAACTGAAATATCCATAAATAAATTATAATCATTATAATTAAATAAATTATGGTGGATCTGCACAATGGGATCCTCTATGACTGTACAAAGGAATGAAGAAGCTATGTATGTACCGATAAGGTACACCGGTAAATGAAAAAGCTGGATGTTGACAATGTATAAAATGGGCTTCTTTTTGTATAAAAACAGAAAAAATAAAAAATGTATATCAGTACTTGCCTGCATGCGCATAAAGAAACTAAACAAGGGAGACAGGACAAATTAAACACAAATAAATATATACATATATTTAATAAAAGACAGTAGCTGATGTCATAGACATTTAAAAATAAATGAAGATTGAGTCATACATACGTTGTGGGTATGGAATCAAATTTACAATAAAAACTAGATATTTTACTTTTATTTCAAGAGGACTTATCCTGGAACTTAAAAATTCCTGACCCAGAATTAATCTGCCAGCCGTTTTTTTTTCCCTCTCTTTCCCCAAGTTGGAAACTCTGCTTGCATAGTGGTTAAGAGTTCAGTTGCTAACCAAAAGGTCAGTGGTTTAAATCCACCTGGTGCTCCTTGGAAACCCTATGGAGCAGTTCTACTCTGTCCTATAGGGTCGCTATGAGTCTGAATCCACAGGCCAGCAATGGGTTTGGTTTTGGTTGGTTACCCAAAGTTGCTAATTGACTTTTTCTTCCTTGTTCTAAGAGCAGACAATAACAAAACTATTAACTTGTGATTTAATGAAAAAGACTGGGGCTTCTTTCATTTAAATTTCTAGAGGTCTCAGGAGTATAGGTGGGTGGAGAGCCAAATCTTCCTGGAAGTCACCCTTTTAATGTTAATGCAGTATCCATTAAGTATGTACTTCATCACCATGGAAACCAGTATTCTTTAAACAAGGGTTACTTAAGTCTCTGTGAATTCTCCATTCTCTGGAAGCAAGCTGCTTTTGCATGAGGGGAACATTCCTCCAACTTGCAAATTGCTTATTAAATCATAGAATATCAAATATTGAGTTATTCTTTTCAATTACTACATGATTATATTTTTTAACATGGGAAAAATTCCAAGAATACAGTTGCCACTGAGATTTCCCCAAAGATGGCTTACTTTTGGGGAATAAAAATTCTAACCGGCCATAGCTTTAGAGTACAGGGTCAATTTGTGTAAATTCACAAATAGCCAAAAGGCATGTGAATTTACAAAACTCAGACCATTAGGGACAAAGGAGAGATTAGAAACTCTCAGAACTGTGTAAGTATACAATAGCAGTACAGTTTGTCCTCAGCTTTTTAAACTGCTTTAATGTTTACATTTTCCCATTATAAAATAATGCATGCTCATGTTTTAAAACAAAAGGGACAGAGATGAAACCTATATACCACCTCCATAGATATTTACAGTCTTTCTGCTCTTCCTTGAGTTTTATAGATTTTTTATCATACTGTGTATATAACTTTTTCACTTTCTTTTTTAATCTATCATTTTTCGTGTAGCTACATCCTCATACTATTCCCAGTTTACTTACACATTCCTGACGCTTGAGCATCTAATTTGTTTTCCACTTTTGATATATGAATAACACTGTTATAAATATATTAGTGCATAATGGTTTTCCATTCTTAGACTGTTTGCCTTTAAGTTAGATTCTTAGATCTGGAATTACTAAGTCAAATAAAGAGACTATTTTTAATGCTTTTTAATATCTACTGTCAATTTGATTTACAACAAGGTAGATCTACTTTGTAGCCACACTATCAACAAACAGGGGTACTTATTCTGCAACTGGGACGCCTGGTGGCACAGTAGTTAAAGCACTCTGCTGCTAACCAAAAGGTCGGTGGTTTGAACCTAACAACTGCTCCTTGAGAGAAAGATGTGGCAGTCTGCTTCTGTAAAGATCACAGCCTTGGAAACCCTAGGGGGCAGTTCTATTCTGTCATGTAGGGTCACTATGAGTTGGAATCAACTCAATGGCAAAGGTTTGGTTTTTTATTTGGTATTCTGCAACTGGGAAATGCAAATGGTTAACACTCTCAGTAGCTAATGGAAGGGTGGGAAGTTTGAGTCCACCCAGAGGCCACTTGAAAGAAAGGCTTGATGTTCTACTTCCAAAAAATCAGCCATTGAAAACCCTATGGTGCACAGTTTTACTCTGACACACATGGGGTCGCCATGAGTTGGCGTCAACTTAGTGGCAACTGGTTGGTTATTGGCTGGTATTTGGCTACCCTCTTTAACACCAAGTTTATCAATTAAAAAACACTCAATGAATAAAAATGGATTTTTTTTTTCTTTTTTTTTTTTGCGGGCTGGGGACCATGGTCTTGGGGAACATCTAGCTCAACTGGCATAATATAATTTATAAAGAAAATGTTCTACTTCCTACTCTGGTCAGTAGCATCTGGGGTCTTAAAAGCCTGTAAGCGGCCATCTAAGATACTCCACTGGTCCCACCCTGTCTGGAGCAAGGGAGAATGAAGAAAACCAAAGACACAAGGAAAAGATTAGTCCAAAGGACTAATGAACCACCACTACCACAGCCTCCACCAGACTGAGTCCAGCACAACTAGATGGTGCCTGGCTACCACCACTGACTGCTCTGACAGGGATCACGTAGAGGGTCCCAGATAGAGTTGGAGAAAAACATAGACCAAAATTCTAACTCACAAAAAAAGACCAGATTTACTGGCCTGACAGAGACTGAAGAAACCCCAAGAGTATGGTCCCACACCATTTTAGCTCAGTAATGAAGTCACTCTTGAGGTTCACCCTTCATCCAAAGATTAGACAGGTCCATAAAACAAAATAAGACTAACGGGTCACACCAGCCCCGGGCAAGGACGAGAAGGCAGGAGGAGACAGGAATGCTGGTAACGGGAGCCCAAGGTCGAGAAAGGGAGAGTGTTGACATGTTGTGGGGTTGGCAACCAATGTCATAAAACAATATGTGTACTAACTGTTTAATGAGAAGCTAGTTTCTTCTGTAAATCTTTGTCTAAAGTACAATAAAAAAAATACAAAAATGGCATCTTTTTTTACTTGTATGTCTGTGATTGCTAGTGAGAATGAACATTTTCCATGTGTTTCCTCATTTAGGAACGATGTGTGGATATCTTCAGCTATTATTTGAGTGTTGAGTTTTTCTAATAGTTTTGAATGAACCTTTAACATCAATCTGATACATTTATTGCAAATATTTCCCCTGAGTTCCTCTGAATTTTGTATTTTTGTTAAAGGTAGGGTAGTTTTTCTGGTTTGTTTTTTCCTAAAATCTGTTGACATTTTCCTTTCTTCTTGTCTTAGGCTGGGTTCTCTGGAGGAGAAAAACTAGTAAAGAGTATATATATAGAGAGAGAGAAAGAGAAAGAGAGAGATTTATATCAAGGAAATGGCTCATGAGGTTGTAGGGGCTGGAAAGTCCCAAATCTGTGGGTCAGGCTGGAGGCTTCTTCTGACTCAGGTAGCTGCAGGGGTTGGTGAACCCAAGATCAACAGGTCAGACAGCAGGCCTCTGGCTCACAGGCTGCAGAGACCGATGAATCCCAAGACCGGCAAGCAAGACAGCCGGTAAGCTTCTAGCTCAAGTCCCAAGAACCAGAGGTCAGATGAATAGGAGCCAACTGCAGGATCCAGAGAGTCCACCTATATTGCCAGAAAGACCACCTATATTGGATGCAGGTCACACCCCCAAGGGAAACTCCCTTCCAACTGATTGGCTAGTCACAGCAGATCCCATCATGGAGGTGATCACATTATAACAGATCTCATCATGGAGGTGATTATATCCTCACATAACTGCCGAACTACATCACAACTGCCAAACCACTGAGAATCATGGCCAAGCTGACACACAGCCTTAATGATCACACTTCTATAGTGTCTGAGCTCAGAAAATCCTCCACCACTGCACCTCACAGAATCAAATAATACTTCTACTTCTTCTCTTTTCTTGGGTTTAATTTTTTAGCTCTTTAATATAAAATAAAAGTTTTTGAAACATTTTAGTACAATCTTAGAACCCAGTCTTAGGTTGAGTTCTCTAGAGAAGCAAAACCAGTAAAGTGTATAAATGTATACAGAGAGAGATTTATATCAAGGAAATGACTCACACAGTTGTAGAGGCTGGAACGTCCCAAGTCTGTGGGTCGGGATAGAGGCTTCTCCTCATTCAGGTAGCCACAGGGGCTGGTGAACCCAAGATTGGCAGGTTGGACAGCAGGGCTGTTGCTCACAGGCTGTGAAGGTCGACGAATTCCAAGATGGGCAGGCAAGACCACAAGTAAGTTGCAAGCTCAAGTCCCAAGAACTGGAGGTCAGATGAACAGAAGCCAACTGCAGGATCCAGAATAAGCAAAAGCCCCTGAGCCTTGCCAGAACGTCTGCCCACACTCGATGCAGGCCACACACCCAGGTAAACTCCCCTTCAACTGATTGGCTACTCACAGCAGATCCCATTGTGGGGGTGATCACATATCAAATCTCAACAGGGAAGTGATCACAACATTATATGACTGCCAAAACACTGAGAATCATGGCCCAGCCATGTTGACACACACTCTTAACCATCACACTTATGTCATCATGCTCAGGAAGCTGTCATCATTGTTTTCTTTCAAAACAATAAAACTGAACTAAACTATATTTAATTCTAATTCCTACTTCAAAAATGTGACAATTTGTCACCACAGAGACATCTGATAAGGAATTTTTCTCTTGGGCTGGTAAAGAGTATGGAATAAGAAAGTCCACCTTATGATTCACTCACAAGAAATGTCATTCTGCATCTTAACACAGGGATGTCTTTTGTCTCGGTACAATGGAGCAAGTGTGTCTGGAGCCAGCAAAACCAAGAATGGTGGAAAAACAGGCTCAGGAACTCCCTTTAAGTCAGAGTGCTGTGTAACTGGAGAAGAACTGCTATTTGTGGGCAGCTCATCTCTGACCATGGCTGCCTCCCTGGCTCCGAGCAAGGGCAGAACAGGATGCAGCACGCGTGGCCCTCTGTTGTGAGACATCCGCGGGTCTGGCCTGGCCACCTTCCAATAAGGCATGTCCTCATCGCACAGAGGCTCTGCACTGTTGCTCCAGGCACACTGTGGCCTGGTTCAATGAATGAGCACTGGACAAGGGACAGGAGCCTGAACTAAATATGGTTCTACTCAGACTAGATGGGTAACCCTGGGCAAGTAACTCACTTGGCTCCTCTGCACCTCCATCCTCCAATCTGTAAAATGGGGAGACTTACTCTTGCTATTGATCTCACAAGGGTATTACGAGGGTCAGATGAGATAGTGTGGCCTAAATTAGAATGGGAATGAAATGGTTACATATAACTGACCCTAAGCCCCTGAGGGTGCAGGGCAGGGTGTTCATGGGGCTACCAAGGAAGGATGATGCTGCCACTTGGGTATTTCATGGGACATACCATGTTTTGGCCCTGAGGGGAGGGGTGAAAGTTTCAACTTAAAGCTTGATCAGAAAATCTTTCTGCCAAAGACAGTACAGCACACTCCCCCATCGCCACAGATGCTGCAGGTGCTGAGCAGATGCCAACAGTCAGAGAAGGCAGGCTGGGAAGACAGAGGCTGCAGCACTAAGCCCACCCCGGACACCAGGGAAAGCAGGCAACCTACACTTGCAGGCACTGCACAAATCATGAGCAACCACATTTTGTAGCAGCTAAAGTTAAAAATAATAACAGCTGTGTTTGTCTCTATCCTATGCAAAGTACTGTGATAAATGTTTGGTATCCATGATCTCCAACCCTCCCGGCATCCTCTCTGACCCTCCCAGCGTCCTCTCTGACCCTCCCAGCATTCTCTCTCACCCTCCCAGCGTCCTCTCTGAGCCTCCCAGATGAGAAACCCAAGCCTTGGAGAGGTCCAGGCCTTTCCCAAAGATCACCACCTGGGCAGCAGACAAGGGACTTGAATCCAGGTTGGCCTACCTCTTTGACCCTGAATAAGGAGCCTGGGCCCAGCCTAGACAACAGAGAACAAAAAAATTGCGACGGGAAGAAGATCAACTGAACTAGATCCACAACAGCTACTAAAGGCTTAAGCCAGCTCCATAAAGCGAGTGCAGGAAGTTGTATTAGCTTTCCACTGTATTTCAGGTTTGTACTAAATCCAGGGTGGTGAATTTTCAGGGCTGGACTGCCATGGCTGCTAAAACCCTCACTCTGGTGGGAGGAGGAAGGGCCCATCTAGATGCTGGGGTCTTGGGGGCAGGAGCTGTGGCTGGTGCCCAAGACCAAGGACCATCCTGCTCCAAGAGTAGGCAGAGGAGGTGAAGAGCATGTGCCTGGAAACTGTCTGGTTTTCATGCAGCAGCCCAAGATGGAATGGGCATGGGTGGGCCAGTCACTTAAAAGTTCTGTACCTCTATACTAGATCTAGAGGCATTAGTGGTTCTGTGGTAGAATTTTTGCCTTCCATGTGGGAGACCTGGGTTCAATTCCCAGCCAATGCACCTCATGTATAGATATCACCTGTCTGAGAGTGGAGGCTTGCATGTTGCTATGATGCTGAACAGGTTTCAGCAGAGCTTCCAGACTAAGATAGACTAGGACGAAAGGTCTGGTGACCCACTTCCTAAAATCAGCCAGTGAAAACCTTATGGATCACAACCAATTACAGGGATGGTGCATGACTGGACAGTGTTTTGTACTGTTGTGCATCAGGTTGCCGTGAGTTGGGGCCAATTTGATGGCAGTTAACAACAACATACTAGAGCTAAGAGTGTTTGGGAACAGAAGAAAACAACAGCATAAATTGAGCTGATTCCACCATAATTGTAACTAAGAGTCACATGTCCAATCACACTCTACTTTGAGAACTATATGTGAAGCCAAAATGCACTCCTATGAGCCTCAGTGGCCTTGGCATTCGGATCCTCACCCCTTCCTCTACCATCTCCTAACCATCACAGTCTCTCTCTGAGAGAGACTCAGAGGTGCAGCTAACTGTCATGCCAAGTGGTTTCATATGTCCAACCTTATCCTGAAGACACAAGATCCAGAGTCATCTGTGGGCCTTGACATATGAACAATGAGTCAGAATACTACCTTGCGGTCTGCTAAACTCGTTCTGGTTGAGTGAATAGGGTGTCCTCATCCCTGGCACAGAGCTCTGCCGTGTGCTCCAAAGGCTCTTTGTGGTCCCAAACGGGACTACTAAGGAAGCCAGGATTGTTTGTAAGACAGGAGCTCCTGATGCAGAACGCCCTTAGAGGGGCCCGGAGAGGTGTGTCAGTTCTGGCTCTGCTGACAGCCTCCCAGTCCACTTCCTGGAGCCATTGGTCCCCAACTCTCTTCCCACACCCTTTCTTTGGAAGTTGTTGCTTCAGTTGATCCATTTTACCTTCAAAAATGTCAATGAGACTTCTGGCAACATGGTGCTCTAGACAGAAGCACCACGCTGTCCATCCACAGCAAAGATCCGAAAAACTAAGCCAAACAGAGAAAACAGCAATCCTGAAATCCTAAACATCAAATGAAGAGATAAAGAACTCAGCCAAGCACCAAATGGAATAAGAAACTGACAGACAACAGAGAGCGAGGGGACATACGTGGAGAGGTCCCCTATCAGCAAATGCAGCATGGATCCGCCATCTTGGACTCCTATCAGACACCAGTAAATAGGGAGTACAAGAAAGCAGCTTCACGGAGCTTCCAGCAGGAGACAGAACAAGCGGTAAACAGTGATATACACTTTCGCCCCCCCACTCTTCTTCACTCCCACTTGGCCTCCTCTACTTCCTGTGGCCATAGTCTCTTGGCTGGGAAGCACCAGCTGCTTTGATTCCACTCGCATGCACTGGGCCGACTCCATGAGTGCCATTTGTTGGCTGCTGGTGTTGCTTTTTTCCGCTTCTTTGATTTCTTCCTTACCTCTAACCACGTCCTCCTCCTTTTGCTCAAATACCTGGCTCTGTGTGCCATCTTTGCTTCTTCCTGAGGGGCTGTGGAGCTCAGTTCAAGTGTGGAACTGCTTCCTGGTCCATGATGCCACGCTGGTGGGATCCCGGGGCCTTTGTTTGTTTGTTTTCAACTATTTGTTTATTTTCTTTTTCTTTTCTCAAGTTGGGAGCCCGTTCTGGCCCGGTGGTGCTGTGTGGCTGGGGACCTACCCCCTGAGCTTGTACAGAGTGCAGAGGGATCCCTGAGGGCATTTCTTTTTTGTGGGTTTTTTTTTTTTCTTTTCTGTTTTTTGGGGGGGTTTTCTTGTTTTTTTTTTTTTTTTCTCATCTCTCTATACCTTCCTTCTCCTCCTGTACCCTGGATACCTGGCACTGAATACCTCTACACCTCCTAGCCAGGCTGTACTGCAACACC
>NW_004444136.1:2029275-2063269 GCF_000243295.1 Trichechus manatus latirostris | reverse complement strand
AGTGAGTTGAAGATAATGGTGATGGAATAATTTGGAAAAGGATAGTGAGAATAGCAGCACAACTGGAAGAATGTAATCGATGTCACTGAATTGTACATGTAGAAACTTTCAAAATGGTGCAATTTTGGCTACGTGTATTTTCACCAAAAAAAAGTTCCTCAAGGTCAAGAAGGGAGAGTGTTGACATACTGTGAGGTTATTAATCAATGTCATAAAACAGTATGTGTACTGACTGTTTAATGAGAAAGTATTTGTTCCGTAAACCTTCACCTAAAGTACAATAAAAAAATTTAAAAAAAAAAGTCAATGAGCTTTCTTTCTTCCTGCCTACCTAGCTCAGTTCTGGCAAAGAGAATGCCTGACAGGTCCCAAGAGGGACACATCCATTCTTGGAAGAAGCCTTGAGGCCACCTTTCCACAAAGCTTTCACATAGTACACTTGCCACCCTATACACCTGTACCCAGCAGCATTATGTCTGCAATACTGAAGGCAGAAGATGGGTCAGAACAGCTTTGGGGCAAGCGGATGACTCCTTTAAACATACAAAAATAGTTATTAGCAACTAGAAGTGGCCCCTGCCAAGGTCAGCTGCCGTTGATAAAGGCCAAGGGCACACACAAATAGGGCAAATTTCCTGATGTCTTCTTCCAGGCTTTTGAACTTGCTCCACGGGCTTCCCCGGCCACGTGACAAGAGCTGCTAAAAAGTTCATAACTTCTCTTTCAAGAGGGATGAATGGTGTCACCCACTCACAGTGACAGTTATTTGAAGAATAACTCTTTTCCATTAAGTACATTAGAGCACGCCAAGCACCGTAATTAAGTGTCCATGTCATTACTTTACTGCTATTATTATAATCATTACCATTGGCTCTGCTCTCTGATTCCTTGGCTCCAGGAGCCGGGCACAGGCAGAGTTCTTGGAAGCCTGCCCAGAGCAGTGCCCAGGGAAAGACCCTCCAGACCCTTGGTCACCGGGTAGGATTTCCTGCTGATTCTGTCACATGACCTCTCTGCATGCGTCTTCTGAAGAGCATCATCAGAAACGCTGCTCCTCTGTGAGGTGTCTGCCTGGCATCTCCCTGTCCACAGCACCCCATGACCTTCTATGACTGGTTTACGTCACCCAGGAGGTGCTGCTGGGGCTTCCTGGCAACCAAGGAGATCCTCCAACCGCCACCTTCGGCAAGTGGGTCCTTTGCAGTTCCTGCCAGGCTAATGTTTCTGTGAGTTTAACATCTCTGAACACTGCTGAGGCTGGTGAGAAGGGAAGGTGCCCACTGGCATTTCGTGATGCCAGGCAGCATCCGGTCTTGGTTACAATAACAGCAGCCAGGGAGAGAACACTGGGTTTACCTCCCAGTGTCCACCCTCCACACCCAGGGCTGAAGCCAGGAGTCGGGTGGGAAGGACCCTCCCGGGTGGCGCAATCTCACCCCAAGCCACAGTCCTTGATTCTGGCTGGTCCAACAACAGTAAGATGCAAGAGTTCTGTTCACAGGTTAGGAAGAGAGAAGGCAATTCCTTCATGTGGGCCATGGGGTGAACCCAGGTGAGTGCACACCTGCCAGCACCTGTTTCTTCCCAGGGGAGCCCTCCTGGAGGCCATACTACTGAGAGGAGTGATGGAACAGAAGTTGCCCCCCTGATGACATGAGGCTTGTTAGATGAGCCAGCAAAGCCCTTACTGGGCGGGACACCTGAGCGAGGTCTTCCGTCACCTGGAATCGGAAGGTTGGTAACTGATATGGAGTGCTAAGTGTTGGCAGCTTTATTAATGTTCTCAGTCTAGGGAGAGTAATTTGTACCTTGCAAGGCTTTTATGAGGATTAGAAAAAAATTCCATAAAGTGCTCATGGGCACACCATGAGCAATTATTAGGAATTAGTGCATGGTATTATGACTTCACTGAATCCTCTCGGCGACCCTGAACGGTACAGAGAACAGACTAGTTTATACCCATCTCTTGGAGGATAAAACACTCTCAGACAAGTTGAGTGATTTGCCCAAGGTCACAGAGTTGGTGGGTGGGGCTGCCTGAAGGAGCACTCAATGTTCCTTCCAGTGAACTGGGAGGCACAGTCAGGCCTGCCCTGGCGGAGGGGGGGGTCTGCCCCTACAGGCTGTGGGGGTGGGCACGGCTGCTGGCTGCTCAGACATGACGTCAAGGATGCGGAAGGTTGGTGGGGCACATGCCACTGTCCCTGCCCTCACCGCCCAGCTTGCGGGGTGAACGTGGGTGGAGAGGGGCCGTACAGCATATACGTGCTTTCATCAAACACCGTAAAATGGTTGGCCCCAGTGCACGTCTGTTTAGTTTTCGGTCTGCTTTGAGACGGAAGGCCCTCCTCAGAATATAACTCTCAGGAGGCTAGGTGTCCCAGGGGAGACCCTAGGAGCTGACGATGCCAAATCCAGTCACAGTAAAGACCACCCAACACACTGGGCCCTGGACACTAGGGCCCTGGCAGCCGATGCTTCTCTCAGAGGCCACCAGGCACCCCAGAGTCGGGCCGTGAGATGGGGCTGCAGCCACCCCAACACCGGCAGCTCTCCTCTTTCCGCTTCTTCTGTCACCCTGATTGCTCCTCAGGATGGCTTCCTTCCTCCCTTGTGTCCGTGCCAGCATTCCAAACACCATCACATCCCAGTGTCCTGGTATGTCCGGGACCCTGCCGTTCCCCCCCTCACCGACGAGGCAACCTCAGCACATCACCACGACTCTGCGTGGCAGTTCCTCATCTGTAAGGGGGTGATGACAGCACCCACCCTGGGCTGGCTGTGGGGACTGAAGGCGACCCGTGTGCATGCTTGGTGCCCAGAATGTGGCGTGTAACAAAGGCCACTGGCTGCTGCACGACACGACGGGCAGCGTCCCATGGCGTCTGGCCCAGCCACCCCCCGCAGCCTCCCCTCTGCCCTGATTCTCCCAGGATTCTCCCCCACTGTACCAGGTTTTGCTTCCACATGCTCTGCTGCACCGTGCCCCCACCATGCCCTCCTCTTACTCCACCTTCAAGTAAGAGGAAAACTCTCACCCGACCTTCAAGATTTGGTCCAAACAGCACCTCCAGAAAGCTTTCCCTAATACCCACAGATCCAAGAGACAGGGCCAGGAGCTCCTCTGGGTACCCTGGCAATTCTGTGGGCGCTCTCAGTGTGGCTGCTGGCACTTTTACTCCAGTGTCTCCCATGGGTCCCTGGGTGGTGTGAGCGGTTAAGTGTCCGCTATTAAAGGTTGGCAATTAGAACCCACTGAGGCGCCTCGGAAGAAACTCCTGGCTATCTGCTTCCAAAACTTCACAGCCACTGAAAACCCTGTGGTGGGCAGCTCTGCTCTGAACACGAGGTGACCACAAATCGGAACTGACAGCAAGTGGTGTGTGTGTGCGTGTGTGTGTGTGTGTGTGTGTGTGTGTGTGTGTGTGTGTGTCTCCCATTAGACAAGGGCCTCCTGAGGGCATGGTAGGTGTGTCATTTCATCTTTGTGCTATGGGTCTTACAAACTATCTAATATAGATTAAGCACTCAATATGTATTTTCTAAAAAAACCCATTGCAACGAGTTGATTCCAACTCAAAGCGACCTTATACGAAAGAGTAGAATGCTCCATAGCGTTTCCAAGGCTGTAAATCTTTACAGGAGACTATTACATCTTTCTTCCGCAGAGCAGATCGTTCGCACTGCTGACCCTTCTGTTGGCAGCCAACCGCTTTAACCTCTGAACCAGCAGGGGTCAATAAGTACTTACTGAATGATAACAGAAAACATTTGCATGGAACTCACTATTTACCAGGTACTGTTTAAGGAACTTTACATGGACTGACTCATATAATCGGCCCAAAGACATTATGAGCTAGATCAGAGAGGTTAAGGAACTAGCCAAGGGCACACAGCAGGCCAGTGAGAATCAGGGTTTCAATCAAGGCAACCTGGTCCCAGAGCTGTAACCATGCCAGTACATTGCCTTTGACTGAAGGAATAAATGCTTTGTAGCTCTGCTGCTACCCAATATTATAAAAATAGAGCAAGTAGTTACATGTCTGAAAAAAAACAAAAACGAAAAACTACTGTTGGTGATTCTGACTCACAGTGACTCTATAGGACAGAGTAGAACTGCCCCCTAGAGTTTCCAAGGAGCAGCTGGTGGATTCAGACTGCTGACCTTTCGGTTAGCAGCCAAGCCCTTAACCACCGCACCACCTGGGTTCCAGTTACATGTCTAAGTTGGGAGCAAATCCTTAGATCTTCTTTGAAATCAGATCTCTGCCTTTCCTCTAAGACCTTGAACAAACCACTGATTAATCAAATCCTATACTTCGATTGTCAAGGTATATTTAAAAATCTGATGGTTGCTTTAAACTGAGCTCATAAAGCACGGTAAAACTCTGGCTGTAACTTGTCCAACAGGTAAACAGTCTGCGCCCCTGGGACTCCTTCATCCTCGATAACGTGGGGGCCCCAGAAAGCACTCAGAAAGCTTGGACAACTGCAGCTGTAGCTTCTGCTGGCATTGTTAGTTGAATATCCACTTCAATCTCTCCCATTTGCAAGGTGCTTTATGATCTCAAACTCGTCAGAAGAGGTCGACCAGAAGCTCAGGAAGTGCCCTGGCTGCAGGCACTGGGCACAGACCACAGTCCAGGCCGAGTCAGGAGTTGTGACAGGAAGTGGCGGGTTCGCTAGCCAGGCACCATGACAGGGAGTCAGGCCTGTGGTTCTACTGTGGAAGATGAATGCAAAGTTGGCAGCGGACACTGCCAGGTGAGTGAGGACCAGGTCTGGCCCAGAAAGCACCTGGGGTGCAGGTGGAATAAAGGCAGGCTTCCTGGAGCAGATCTGTGGTCTGGCCCAACAGGAGACAAGTCCACAAGGAGAGGTGTGACTCAGGTCCCAAACTGGCCTCACAGATGGTGCCCAGTGTGGAGGGTGGTGAAGGAGACGCAGCCGCTGGAGCAGGACCCTGCAGTCACCCCTCACCTCCAGTACCCCAGGGTCAGGAAGACCAATTCTAATGCCCCCTAGACTGTGGAGATGTCCCTGCTGCACTTCTAGCCTCTGTCAGCACCGGCTGAGAATGGGGCTATTCTAGAGGGAGGCCTGGGAGGGAAAGAGAGATGGACCCAGCCTCCAGGAGCTGCTTGCTGGGGATGAGAGGCCAGACACAAGCATCAGAGGAAGCCTGCCCTGTGGTCATCAAATCCTGAGAAACACCGGCAGGCTGCCCTCCACTGCTGCCTGCCCCCGGCCAGAGTCTGCAATGTCACCATCACCCCAGTGCTTGGGGCCTTATGGGGACGCATGCTTTAAAAAAAAAAGCTTTACTGAGGCATAATTTACAAGCCATTAAATTCACCGATTGTAAGTGTTCAGTTAAATAATTTTTTGTATATTTATAAAGTTGTGTGGCTATCACCACAATACATTCCTATTTTCCTGAGAAAGTTCCCTCGGGCCCATTTACACTTAATTCCCACTCCCTCAAGGAGATGGACTGACATGGTGGCTACAACAATGGGCTCAAGCATAACAACAATTATGGGGATGGCACAGGACTGGGCAGTGTTTCATTCTGTTGAACACAGGGTTGTGATGTTTTTGTCATGTTTTGTTATCAGGGTAATACTGGTCTCATAAAATGAGCTAGGAAGTATTCCCTCTTCCTCAATTTATGAAAGAGCTTTTTTAAGTATTGATATTATTTTTCTTCAAACATTTGATACACTTGACGGACGAAACCATCTGGGTCCAAGCTTTTCTTTGTGTGAAAAATTTTTAGTTAACAATTCAATATCTTGACTTGTTACAGATTTATTAAGATTATCTTTTTTTTTTTTAATTACTCTTGGTAATATGTTCCTAGGAATTTTCCCGTATCATCTGTCTTAGGCTGGGTTCTCTATAGAAGTAAAATGAGTAAATTGTATAAATATCCATATAAGGAGATTTATACCAAGGAAATGGCTCAGAAGGTTGTAGAGGCTGGAACGTTCCAAATCCACAGGTCAGGTGGGAGGCTTCTCATGATTGGTGAACCCAAGATCGGCAGGTCAGACAGCAGGGCTCTTGCTCAAGGCTGTGAAGATCGACGGATCCCAAGATCGGCAGACAAGACAGCAGGTAAGAACCAGAGGTCAGACGAACAGGAGCCAGCTGCGGAATCCAGCGCAAGCAAAAGCACACGAACTTTGCTAGAGAGTCCACTTATATTTGATGCAGGCCATACCCCCAAGGAAACTCTCTTTCAACTGACTGGCTACTCACTGCAGATCCCATCAAGGAGGTGATCACATCATATCAGATCCCATCATGAAAGTGATCACAACATCATATGACTGCCAAACTACATCATAACTGCCAAACCGCTGAGAGTCATAGCCCAGCCAAGTTGACAGACAAACTTAATGATCACATTGTCTATGTTGTCTAATTTGTTGGAGTAAAGTTGTTCATAATTTTCCTTCTAATCTTTTTAATTTCTGTAGGATCAGTAAAGATGTCCCCATTTTGATTCCTGATTTTGGTAATAGCTTTTTTTTTTTTTTTTTTAAATCTTTTTCTCTTTTTTTTTCATGAATTGTCTAGCTAATGGTTTGTCAATTCTGTTGATCTTTTCAAAGAACCAGTGTTTGCTTTTATTAAATTTTCTTTATGTTTTCTGTGTCACAGATTTCTGTTCTCATCCTTATTAGATCTTTTCTTTAGCTTACTTTGGGTTTCAGTTCCTCTCCTTTTCCAATTTTTTTTTTTTTAAGGGAAAGCTTAGTTTATTGATTTGAGAGCTTTTTTTCTTCTCTAATATAGGCATTCAACCCTTTCAGGACCAGCAGTATATATAGCTACCACTTACATTTTGTATCTCTGGGGTTCATTGGGAATCTACTCTCCCACTGACAGTACATGCTGCCGGCAGGTGGGGCCCTATATAAAAGTTTGAAATGGAAAACACAGGCGTGTGCTGCAAATTAGTTTTTACAGGGTATTGTATGAGGTGATGCTGAATCACCGGATTTTTGTTAGGAAAAATATGACTTTTGAAAAATTTTATTTGGTACACATATGTACCTCTGGATTCCAGGGGAGAATTTGTGTTTGCAAGGGGTACACATATGTACATCTGAACTCCAAGAACACAAGTGATGGAATGAGGCATAAATCAAAAATCATATTACCTACCAAAAATTCACACAAACTCAATGATTCAGCATGCCCTCCATTACTGAAAACACATAGTATCAACAAAAAATTAAAAGGAAAAAATAATTGGGTCACAAATTAAAGCCATAAATTGCCCTCTAAACACTGTTTTAGCTGCATCCCATAAATTGTGATATGTTGACTTTTCATTTTCATTCAGTTCAAAATATTTTCTAATTTTCCTTGTGATTTCATCTTTGATCCTTGGATTATTTAGAAGTGTATTTCATTTCCAAATATTTGGAGATTTGCAAGATTTCTTTCTGTTGTTGACTCCTATTTAATTCTGTTGTGGTCAGAAAATAAACTTTGTATGATTTCAAACCTTATAAGTTTATTCATATCAGGTTTATGGCCTAGCATATGCTCTAACCTGGAGACTGTTTCATGTGACTTGAAAAGAATGCATATTATGCAGTCAGTGGGTGAGTAACATTATATGTCAGTTAGGGTGGGTGATCTTCTGTACCTCTGCTGATTTTCTGCCTAGGTGTTCTATCAATTACTGAGATTGGGGCACTGAAATCTCCAGCTATTATTCTAGAATTGTCTATTTCTTCTTTCAGTTTTCTCAGTTTTTGCTTCATGTATGTTAAGGTTCCATTGTTAGGCCCGTATACGTTTACAATTGTTACATCTTCCTGATATATTGACCCTTTTATCATCATGAAATGTTCTTCTTTGTTTCTAGTAATATTTCTTGTCATAAATTCTACTTTGTCTGATATTAATTTAGCCACTCCCTCTCTCTTATTGTCACTGTTTGCATGTTATATCTTTCTCCATTCTTTTACTTTCAACCTTCTTTTCAACATTTTACTTGGATCCACAATCAATGCCCATGAAAGCAGCAGTCAGGAAATTGAACGAAGTAGTGCATTGGGCAAATCTGCTGCAAAAGACCTCTTTAAAGTGTTAAAGGAAAAGATAATCGCTTTGAGGACTAAGGTGAGCCTGACCCAAGCCACTGAATTTTCAATAGCCTCATATGCATGCGAAAGCTGGACAAAGAATAAGGAAGACCAAAGAATTGATGCCTCTGAATTATGGTGTTGGCAAAGAACACTGAATATACCATGGACTGTCAGAAGAAGGAACAAATCTGTCTTGGAAGCACAGCCAGAATGCTCCTTAGAAGTGAGGATGGTGAGACTTTGTCTCACGTACTTTGGACGTGTTATCGGGAGGGGCCAGTCCCTGGAGAAGGACATCATGCTTGGTGAAATAGACGGTCAGCGAGAAAGAGAAAGACCCTTAACGAACTGGACTGACACAATGGCTGTAACACTGGGTTCAAACATAGCAACAATTGTGAGGATGGCACGGGACAGGCGGTGTTCCCTTATGGTGTGCATGGGGTCGCTATGAGTTGGAACCCACTCGATGGCACCTAACAACAACAACTTTCAACCAATTTGTGTCTTTGAATCTAAGCTGTATCTCTTGTAGACAGCATGTAATTGGATCTTGTCTTTTGTTTATTTGTTTTTTTTTTTTTTTTAATCCAACCTGATGATCTCTGTCTTTGGTTGGGCTGTTTAGATCATTCACATTGAGCATAATTATTGATATGGCTAGCTTTACATCTGGCATTTTGCTATTTGTTTTCTATATGTCTCCTGGTTTTTTGTTGTTATTGTTTTATTTTTGTTGTTGTCATTCCTCCTGTCCCCCCTTGATTGCCTTCTTTTGTGTGAAACAAACATTTTTATTCCTCTGTTAATACTTTAACTATATTTTATTAGAATTTTTTTAGCGGATGCCTAAGAATCACAGTATGCATCCTAACTTATTATAATGTCTTTCAAATTAATACTAACTAAATTCTGGTAAAATATAGAAACTTTTCTCCAATATAACTCCATTCCTCTCCCAACCTTCGTGCTATTATTTTCACATGTATTTTATCTACAAACGTTATAAACCCAACAATAAAAAAAAAAGTCATAGAATCAATTCTGACTCATAGCAACCCTATAAGGATAGAGTAGAACTGTCCTACAGGGTTCCCAAGGCTGTAAATCCTTACAAAAGCACATCTTTCTCCCATGGAACAGCTGGTGGGTCCAAACTGCCAACCTCTTGGTTAGCAGCTGAGTGCTTTAACCACTGCACCACCAGGGCTCCTGAAACCCAACAATACAAGAATAATTACTGCTTTAAAATTTTATGTCTTTGAAAGATGTTTAGAGAGAAAACGAGGAAAACTATAACTACAGAATGGTATAATTTTATTATTAACTCATATTATTTCTATTGCTTGTTGTTTCTCCTGTTGATTTACCACATGAAGTCATTTCCTTTCAGCCTGTGGTGAAATGAGTTCCTTTCTGTGGCCTTTTGCCTTGGCTCTCTGGAAAAACAGGCTGGAAGACTCCTAAGCCCTGAGCAGTTACTTTGTCCTAGTTCTTTGAAGAAAGCAAATTGGGAAGGTGGGAGAGGCTCCCAGGTTGTTTTCTACCCCAGAGGGTTTGTTACTTTTGCCCAGGAGATATCCCAGGTTGATTAACACTTCCTGGGCAAGCTGTAAACAACAAGACCAGAGCTAACTGACATCTAATGGGTAATTAAGGATTGGTTGAACTCCAGTCTGGCGAGGAAGGTCCCGTCTTGTAACTGATGAGGATTGGGATATATAAATGCTGAACTGCAGACATATTAGAGGCCCACTGGTTCAGAGAGAGATGCTGGCTAAGAGCTGGGTTGGCAAAGAAGCAAAGTTACACAGCAGCCGAGTGGTCCCAAAGCTGCTACGCTGGCTAAGAGCTGGGCCAGTTAGCAGCAGAGAGGCTGATGATGAAGAGGCCTGACAGCAAAGCACAGCTAAAAAAGACAAGCTGCTATGCTGACTGTGAGCTGGGCCAGTTAGTGGCAGAGCACAGCTAAGAAACCTGAGCAAGCTCCTACACTGGCTGTGAGCTGGGCCAGTTAGCAGCACAGAGGCCAATGGCAGAGCATCGACAGTGGAGAGACCTGATGACAGAAAGCTGCTAGGAGAGCAGCAGCTGAGAGAGCTGTTACACTGGCTATGAGCTGGGCCAGTCAGCACTGGAAAGGCTGATAACAGCGTGATGGCTGAGCACCCAACTGCAGAGAGGCCTGATAGCAGAGAGCTGCTGCTAGAAATGTAGCAACTGAGAGAGCTGAGTGGGCTGCTGTACTGGCTACTATCTGAGCCAGCTAGTGGCAGAGGCCAATGATGGGAAGCCCAACAGTGAAGAGCTTGATGGCAGAGGCCTTCACAGCAGAGAAAGTACCACCCAGCAGAGCAGCTGAGTCAGGGCATCTGCCTGGCGGAGAAGGCAGCCTCCCAGCAAAGAAACCATGCCCACAGACCACTGAAGTCTGTGTGCTTCTTGATGCTGATCCCAAGTTCCTGTTACTTCCAGGTTAATCTTGATCCTAAATTGTAGCCTATTACTTCCCTAACAAACCACATAACTGTGAGTATGGTCTGTGAGTTTTGTGTGGCCATTGCAATGAATTGTTGAACCCTGCAGAGAAGTAGAGAGTGCTGTAGGGGAGCGGCTGGTGTCAGAAATTATGAAGATGTAGGAAGGTGGAGATATACCTGACCTCCCCTTCATAGGAACCAGCTTTGTGCTGATCCTGTTCCTTATCCCATGTGAATTTAGACAAGTCCTTTGCTATACTACACAGCCTGAAGGAATTCCTTTATTACTTCTTGTAGGCAGGTCTGCTAGCAATTAATAATATCAGCCTTTTTTTTTTTCTGGGAATGTCTTTATTTTGCCTTCATTTTGTTAAGAATAGTTTTGCTGAATATAGAATTCTTGGTTGACAGGCTTTTGTTCTGTTTGTTTTTTTTTACTTTGAAATTGTTAACAAAAGCAAACTGAATCCGACAGTGCATAAAAACAATTATAAACCATTATCAAGTGGTATTTATTCCAGTTACGCAAGACTAGTTCAACATTCAAACCTAAAGAAAAATTGTATGATCTTATCAATTGACAGAAAAAAAAAAAATTGACAAAATCTAATACCCATTTTTGATTAAAAAAAAAAACAGAAAAACAAAAAACTTTCAGAAAGTTAGGAATAGAGGGGATTTAACTCAAATTGATAAAGGACACCTACAAAAAAACCTACAGCTAACATCACAGTCTTATCAAGAGATTATGGGAATTTTTCAGCCATTATTTCTTCCAGTAATTTTGTTGTTGTTGGTCATTTCTTTCTAGACTATTTTCTCTCTGTTGTTTCGACTGAGTGAATTCTATTGATCCGTCTTTAAGTTCACTGAATTCTAACCTCTGTCATTTCCATTCTAGTATTGAGCCCATCCAATGAGTTTTTTTGTTACTGTACTTTTCTGTTCTATAATTCCCATTTGGTTTTTTTTTTTTTATAACATGTATCTGTTGGCTAGATTTTCTGTTTTGTCATTTGTTTCAAGAGAATTTGATTGTTGAAGCATTCTTATGATGACTGCTTTAAAATCCTTGTCAAATAATTCCTTCATTTGATTCATCTTGGTGTTGGCCTCAGTTAATTCCTTTTTCATTCAAGCTATGATTTTTTGGTTCTTAGTATGAGGGGTAATTTTTTATTGTATCCTGGAAATTTTTTCCATTATGTTAAGAGACTGAGCCCTATTTAAACCTTTTATTTTGTAGGCAGTCACCCTGTTTAGGTGTAGCACGCAAGTCTCGGCCTACTTTCATGAGCTATAGTTCCAACGACCTTTTAATTTTCAGTCTTTACAGTATTATTTTTGGTTTATGTGGTGTCACTGGGGCTCCCACCAGCCCCTTCTGCTGCTGTCTGAGGTGGTGGAAGAGGTTTCCCCAGTCTGGGTAGCTAGGAATCTCAGTGGGAGAAGGGAGTCTCAGGCCTGTGGAAACAGTCAGGTTTGTGGGCCGGGTCTCTTGTTATGTTTGAGCACCTCTTTCCAGTCCCACCCACCGGCCTAGTGTTTCTGGGCAGGGAAGGGGAGTCTCAGGCTGGTGGGGAAGGAGCCCTTTGCTCGACTGCTTATTGTTGTTGGCAGGGTTGCCAGTCAGTCCCCCCTGCCGGGGGTGTCCAGCTCACCTGAGGTTGTCAGCACAACTCAGGAAGGAATGACCCTACCTGCTTGTTTTCTGTTGCTAGGCTGTGGTCAGGAAATGCTGGGTCTAGGTCATCTTCTGTTTGGGTAGGGGAGTAAGACTCCCTGCAGCTGTATTCTTGCCCCAGTCATAGGGTCCCAAACCAGTTTACCTCCTTCCTACCACTGCTCAGAGTCCTCCTTTGGCTGTCTCTTGAGTTATTTCCAGAGGTGACAGTCATGCTTAGTGGGGAGGAGTAGGGAGAAAGGGATCTACACCATCCTATCTGGACTGAAGTCCAAAGTCTTTTTTTAAGAATCTATGCATTTGTAATATCTCCTATAACTATTAATGTTACTTGTGAGGTGTATTCCACCAGTTAAAAGGCTAGTATCCCAGTACATATTATATTACTAATGGCCACATTCTCCAAGAATGGGACACAGGGCAAGCAAGCCTTGGTGAAAAGGGATTCGGCATGTTTGTGGTCAGTAAGGTATCCAAGTGGCTCAGTCCAGCTGCCAGCACCATCATAAACCTACAGACTGAAGAGAGCAGCCCTCCAGGTACATGTGCTAAGTCTCTCAGCATACACGTTGGGCCAGCATGAGCCACGTGTTCTCTGAGCCCTCTGGATGTGATAGCCAGTTTGGAATTAGGAAACATATGAACGCGTGCAGAACACACATTTTTAGACTAATTTGTGGTTAGTTGTGTAAAAATGTTGTGCACTAATGAGATAAACATATGAATGTAACCAATTTCTTAGTAATACCAAAAGAAAGTAAAATAGAAGAGTCTCATTAAAGAAAAATAAATAAATAAAACATTCCTACCTGTTCTGTGGGCATTTCACCAAATAATGTCTCACTGTGAAAAGAAAAAGAAAAAAAAAAAGATGGTAAATAAACGCTCCTTCAGATAAATGGTGCTTCCGGAGTTACCAGGAAATGCAGAGGCTGAGACGTCACCTGGGGCAGGTACAAGCTGACTACAGGGGCTTTTTTACTTCTCTGTGGGTAAGTACAGGAGAGCCACAGCTGACACATAGTGACCTGAAGTTTAGACCCCTGGATCTAGTCAGGCAGGAAGCCATAACCCCAGGCTTCCCCGTTACACAATCCAGAACAGTTATTTTGGGGCAGGAGTCCTGGAGTAACACTGTTAGCCAACTTCTGAGCTCTGCATTGATCATGATAAGATCTGCTTGCAGCGAGCTGGGCCAACCTGTCCCACTTAGAAGCTCCTTACTGTAAAATGGGGTTCATTCTCTGATTAATGCCCTTCCAGAAGTAAGAAGAGGCCCTTGGGAAAACAGCTTTAGAGCAAAACATCCTTCCAAAGTGGGTCTCCTTTAGGAAAACCAACTGATTCTAGCCTCAGAGGAAAAGTAAGAATACCCAGGCACTTATCCCAAGTGTCCGATCTGAGGGCTTGCAGTTGGGTTCACCTCAGACAGAAGGAAAGCTGTAACATTTAGAGGAGTCATGGGGGTTCTACAGCAGATGGCTGTGTCAGTGGCCCCTAGTGACTCCTGCCTCCCCGTACCTGGCCACGCCCTGACTCAGTCCTCTCCCACACTGACTCTGGGCGTGGATGCACGACTTGCTTTGGTCAGTGGGACATTAGCCAACGTGTTACAAGCAGAGGCTTCAAGGCACTTGTGCTCTTGGGTTTGTCCTCTCCCTTATTGCTAGGGTTCATCTGCTCCACGTGCAGAGCCTGGCAAGGTGAGACCACAGGCAGCAGACACAAGCCCTCCCAGCTGAGGGCCCCTGACCGATCTCCAGCCGATCTGCCAGCGACTGCAGCTGCATGTGTGGCTCCAGCTGCCCCAGCCTAAATCGCTGACACATGGAAGTGTGAGTAAATAAAACAGTTGTTGTTTTACACTACGACATTTGGGATAATCAGTCACGAAGAGATAGGCAACCAGTGCAGGTTCCGTGTAAGAATGATAGCATCTCGGCTTAGGGGGCACCACAGGTTTATCTGGTCAAACTCCCTGCTGATACCCAAACACTTTCTGCAGTTCCATTTACTGAGGACCTACTGTATACTGGGCAATGTGTAAATGCAACAATAATACTAATGTCCATACCAGGGGAAAAAAAAAAAAACAGTTGCTAGAGAATCAAATTCCAACTCATGGCGACCCCACGTGTGTCGGAGTAAAACTGTGCTCCATAAAGTTTTCAATGCTGATTTTTCTTAGGCTGATCACGAGGCCTTTCTTATGAGGTGCCTCCGGGTGGACTTGAGCCACTAACCTTTCAGGTTATTAGCTGAGTACATTAACTATTTGCACCAGCCAGGGGCTCCTAACCAGTTGCTGTTGAGTCCATTCTGACTCATGGAAAGCCCATGTGTCAGAGGAGAATTGTACTCTATAGGGTTTTTTTGTTGTTCAACAACACAACATTTGCCATATGGCTTTCAATGGCTGATTTTTCAGAAGTAGTTTGCCAGACTTTTCTTCTGAGGTACCTCTTGATGGACTCGAACCCCCAACCTTTCAGTGAATTAAACGTTTGCACCACCCAGAAGCTCCCTAACAACCATAGTTAACATTTATTGAAGTTTTCATTAATGCCTGGCACTAAACCCCACTGCCACTGAATCAATTCTGACTCATAGCAATCTTGTAGGGCAGAGTAGAACTGCCCCATAGGGTTTCCAAGGCTGTGAATCTTTACGGGAGCAGACTGCCACATCTTTCTCCCACAGAGCTGCTGTGTGAACTGCCAACCTTTTGATTAGCAGCCAAGCACTTAACTACTGTGCCACCGGGGCTCCTGTTATACAAATCAGTGGTCTTCAAACTAGGGTCTGCATCTCCCTGGTCATTGTCAGGAAGGACAGTTTTAAGGTAATCAGTTTCCAGATCCTCATCTTCCACATGTATTTTTCCCTAAAACTGACCCTCTGGGAACGTGCCAGGTCTGGCTGCACTCCTTCCCTCCATCCCTTTCTCTTCACCCTTCCCCACTGGATAAAATCAAGGTACTTCTCGCACCATCCAGAATGGTTCTATGGAGACCTGTCCAGGGTGTAAAAACCTTCGGGCAACAAAGAAATGATCTGAGATTTCAGTGCCCGTGTTGAGAAAGGGAATGACTAGTGATGGGCAACTGAGGCTTTGCAGTGAGGGAGCTTTCCAGTATTTTGCTTTCAAATAATGACCTAATCCAGTTGTCACCTGGTAGAGTATCAGAAATCATTTTTGATGACAGATCATTATGTGGCTTTTGACATACAACACAGGAGTAAAGTACTGAGTGTGATAACAGAACTTCATTCCTTCTTGCTGGTTTATACTGAACAAGGTTCTTCAGAATTAACATCCATGAAACTATAGGAACAGAACTGATGCTGAATTCTACCACTGAGTAAATTTACCCAAGCATACGTGAATTAAAAATAAAAACCCATCTCAATAAAAATGCATTTCCGATAAAATTTTATCTCATATGATTATTAATTATTTACCTAAATTTATATTTATGTGGTTTTGATTAAGTTTACAGTGATTGTCCACATCTTACTAATTGTGCAATATTGACAACTCAACCCAGAAGAACTATTTTAACATGTAGAGACTTAAGTGGAAACAAAAAACTCTTAATTAAATTTATACTCATATTATTTCACAAAGAACTATAATAGAGTGATCAATAAAGGACTTTCAAAACAAAAAAAAATTGTATTAAAGTGGGATAAAATTCTGTTGGGGAAGTAGACTGAAGATAAAATAAAAGTTCAAAGAGACAATATAAACTTTCTAACAGTTAAAGCTTCTTCATGGAGTCTTTATTCACATGGAGTCTTTTCAGTAAATGGAAAAACCAAACCAAGCCCATTGCCGCCTAGTCGATTCTGACTCATAATGACTCTTTAGGACAGAGAAGAACTGCCCCATAGGGTTTCCAAGGAGCAGCTGGTGGATTCAGACGGCAGACATTTTGGTTAGCAGCCAAACGCTTAAAAAAATAAATGGGGATGGCTATTAAATCCATGGTATTCTGATATAAAAGAGAGAGGTAGGCATTTTATTTTAAGATGTGAATTTTGGTGATGCTCTGGAAATTACATCATTTGCAACAATTTACATTTATGATTAAAAAGTTTAGATGTCAGCAAAACAACGTGCATGAGTGTGTAGCTCTGAAATTATTTTAGGGGCTATACAAGCAAACATGTATGAAGATCACAACTTTGTAGTCTAATGTCAACTTCATAATAAGCTTGTCGTCTTCCCATTTTACAGTGAAGGGCTCCGAGGCGCAGAGAGGCTAACAAGCTGGCCCATGGTTATGTGGCAGAGAGCGGTAGAGCTGGGCAGCCTAACTCCAGAGCCCAACTACTCTACATTCTCAGAGACACCAGGAAGGCAGGTGTTACGGCTCCTACATATGGAGAAACTGAGGCTTATCCAGCTGGGACCAGAGAATCCCTAAGCTCACCTGTTTCAGGAAGTCATGTCCAGGGGCAGGTGGCCAGCAGCCTAGAGATCAGGAAGAGGGGACAGGAGGGCAACTGCGGGGTTCTCATAACAGCAGGCATTTGTGGGAGGGTGACTAAGAAGGGGCTGGAGCTTGGTGAGAGCAGGCAGTGCAGGGCACGGAGAGATGGGGTCTCAGCCCGTGTGAATGCAAGGCTCAGGGTACCACTGATGAAGAGGGAACACCCACAGGACCCAGCATGATTCTGGACACCAAAGGCGAGACTTGACGGCATCTGAGAAATAGACTGTGCCCAGAATCAACTTCAAATACACAAATATACATAGGCTAATCAGTGCTGATGACATGAATACGTTACCCTGTCATAGTCTGGATACCTGAGCAGCTGACCTTACGCAAAGGATTCCTGTGCTAAGAGTTTCTGTGGGCTGTGTTCCTGGGAGGCCTCCAGGGGAGCAGGGCAGTGAGACAGCAAAGAGAAGGAAGCCAATCAAGACTGCGTCATCAGCCATCAAGCCAGGAACCCCTGGGGCCATGGCGTGGCATC
Source organism: Trichechus manatus latirostris (assembly GCF_000243295.1). Taxonomy (NCBI): domain Eukaryota; kingdom Metazoa; phylum Chordata; class Mammalia; order Sirenia; family Trichechidae; genus Trichechus; species Trichechus manatus. Next base: position 2,046,011 of record NW_004444136.1, on the reverse strand, counting down.
CAGCATGCCTGGCCCGGAAGCTCCCAGTTCCACACAAAGCAAGTGTCCTGCACAGAGATGAAGGTCTGGACTCGTTTCTTTTAAATGGTGACCTTATGATGTTTGGGACTTTGAAGACTCTAGAAGGAGGGACTGTTTTTTCACCTCTCCTGATGAGAAGACAATTGTGCACACCAGGCCCATGGGTCACCCTCTCTCTGCCCCAGCCTCCACCACTGAGGCAACGCCGCTCACACCCCACCCCATGTCCCAACCTCCCAGGGGACATGTCTTCCTCACCTGTCCCTGTCCCCACTGTTCATCCCAGTGAGCTGAACCCCCCAACCCCTCCATATAGACCCTGTAGCAGTATTGGGACTCTCATGGTGTGGCAAATCTCCCCCGTCCACTCCCTGGTCCCACGCAGCGTCCCCTAACCACCAGGCCTTGCAGAGACTCTGAGGCAGGACACCTGGACACTTCCGCTCTGCTTCCAGAACCTTCCGCACTCACAGTGAATGCTTATTGCAGCCCCAGCACCATGCCTGGTGCTGCACCTGGAGTGAGCACCCAGGAAGTATTTGCAGAATGAACAAAGGGCTCTCCAGCCTCGTCTGGTTTAGCAAGGGCAGAGAGTCACACAGCCCTGAGAAAGCACCAGGCCTGATTTGGGGTCAAGCCCACAGCTCTCTGCCTGCATTTTCATGGGGGGAGGCAGGTATAGGGTGCACCCCTCCCGTCCTGTCCAGCCCCCTCCCCAGTGCCAACTGCGCTCTCACCTGCCATGCCCACGAGCCCGGGCCCCACTTCCAGGAAGCAGCCTTGCCTTTGACAATGTTACGTGGCCAGCACACTTATAAGGACAGGTGGAACCATTCTCTGGCGTCACCAAACGGAAAGCTGAGAGGAACCAAGTTTTCCCGTTCCCGTGGTACAGAGAGCTGCTTTATGGCCACATCCATTCAGCATGTAATGTTGTTTATCTAGGGTCACATGGTCCAACGCTGCAGTCACGAGCCATCGGTGACTGCTGAATTGTGCGACTAGTCCAAAAGGAGATGTACTGGAAGCATGAAATGCATACCAATTTCAATATCACATTAGCAGTTTTTATACTGATAAACTTGTTGATATGTTGGCTATACTGAGGTAAATAAAATATTGATTTCACCTGTACGTTTTGACGTTTTTAATCTGACTACTAGAAAATGCCACCACCCATCTCAGTTTGTTGTACTGTGGTGGCTTGTGTGTTGCTGTGATGCTGGAAGCTACGCCACCAGTATTTCAAATGCCAGCAGGGACACTCATGGTGGGCAGGCTTCAGCAGAGCTTTGAGACTAAGACAGACTAGGAAGAAAAGCCTGGCAATCTACTTCTGAAAATTAGCCAATGCAAACCTTACGGATCCCAACAGAATATACTGCCCCATGTAGTGCTAGAAGATGAGCCCCCTAGGCTGGAAGGCACTCAAAACACAATGGACTCGAGCACACCAATGATCCCAAAGATGGCGCAGGGCCAGGCAGCGCCTTGTTATGTCATGTGTGAGGCCGTCCTGAGCAGGAGCTGACTCAACGGCAGCTAATGAGAACTAGAAAACGTACCATTGCATGTGTGGTTCACATGATTTGTCCACGGGGACAGTGCTCAAAGAGGTTCTCAAGAGTCACATGGCTCTGGGCTGCCTGGAGCACCGTATGGTCAGCGTGCTCATCACGACTTCCCACCACGGATGAAGACAGGCCACCAGCAGAGGGAACCCAGGGGCGTCAGCCCGCTGCCCACAGCCAGCACGGCAGCCGCACAGACCATCTCCCCAGACTCCCAACAGCCCTGCGAGAAAAGAGGTGCTCTCACTCCACTTTAAAGGTGAGAAGACTCGGGGCTCAGGATGCTTACTGGGGCCTGAGAAGACCTGCTTTGTAAGTAAAGGAGCTTGAATCTGGGCTCTATCCGGCAGTCTTTCGCTAAGCTGTTGGGGAGGCTTCCAAGCACCCCAGAGGAAGGGCCTGTTATCTCCTGGGACTGGCAGGAGCCCAGCCACTCCCCACCACACACTGGAGAAGACATGCATCCGAGGAGTGTCGGAGGAGAGAGTTCATGCCCGGGCTCGTCCAAGCGTCTCTCTCCGAGCTGGTGAGCCTTTCATCCTCTCTGAGGCCCTGGGCTCTGACCTTCTGTCCTCCTCGTCCCCGGACACCCCTGGCTGTGGAGTGGGATGCAGCCTCCCACGCGACCCCCCCACCCTTTCCCACCACCTCCAGAAGAGAAAGCCACGGGCCCTTTTGATGTCATCGCCACAGGGAATCAGAGGACAAGCCTGCAGACAGGGCAAGTCACTGAGGTTCCAGAGGCTATGACGTCCCGCCGTCCTGTCCCTAGTCCCTAGTTCTAGCTAACACGAGCACACAGATAAAGAGGTCCAAGCACTCTGCTTCCCTGTCTGATTCCAGTATGCCTTAAAAACTGTGTGTCTGTGGAACTGCTGGGGCCGCCCCTAGGCAGTGAGTCTGCAGGAATATCTGAAGAAGCAAAGGCCTTTGGAAGCCACTAAAAGAACTCAGGGCCTCAGCCCTTGGCCACCAGGTTTGGTGCTTCCAGGATGCCTCAGAGTTGCAAAGGCCATGTGATGGGGCTATGGGCACTGCTGGCCCCAGCAGAGATTCACAGCTCTGGAGGGGACACAGACAAGCATGTCTGTACTTGGCAGACAGCGCTGGATTCGATTAACTCCAGCTCACACAGACAGCGAGCACCCAGGAAAACAAAGCCGCAAGAGGTGAAGGCCCAGGAACAAGAGAGGCCCTGGGCTCCCAGTATGGGCTTCCTCATCTCAGGCTTGCCCTGGGGGACGGCAGCAGGGCCTGCTAGTCTGCTGACGTCTTTTCTGATGAGTCTTGCTGACGGGGCAGAAGAGTAGGTGCTGGGCTCAGCCCTGTTTCCCACGGGACCGCTGTGGCTCACACACAGACCGGCGGGGCTGGCTGAGCACTCTTTCCTGTATGAGGTGAGGATGCGGAAGGCCCAACACACATTTTGAGTCAAAAACCAAGGAAATGTCACTATAACAAGAGGGTCTGTATAGTCAGGCCAGAGCCCCTGTCACACTAAACACTGTTCTGAGTACTGTGTTCACCACCCGTCTGTCTGTTCTGTGCTGGCTTGTGTGTCGCTGTGAGTGTGGAAGCTATGCCACTGATATTTCAAATACTGAGTACCAGCATGGTGGACAGGTTTCAATGCAACTTCCAGACTAAGTTAGACTGGGAAGAAAGGCCTGGTGATCTTCTTCCAAAAATTAGCCAGTGGAAAGCCTATGACTCACAGCAGAATATTGTCCAAATCACTTGCTTTGGGCATAGAATTGGGAAAGACCAATCACCAGAGGGGGACATCGTGTTTGGTAGGATAGAAAGCCAGCAAGGGTAATAGAGACCCTCGGTAAGATGGATTGACACAAGAGCTGTAACAAGCTCCAACATGCTGGCGATTGTAAGGACGATGCAGGACTGGGTAACGTTTCATTGACACTTGGTTACCAGTCACCAGGAGCTGGAGTTGACTTGACAGCAGCTAACAACAACAACAGTTTACACATATTAATAGTTTGAATAAAGATGATGCAAGGTTGCTACAGTAGACTGTGCATATGCAGCATCTTAATTCAAACTATCAGGACATACACAGTGCTTGCAGATCCGCATACAGAGAACCTTCCACTCACTCCAGGACTCCCTTCCACTGGGCCTGGCCCAGGCATTCCTGGAGGCCCTGCTTTCTCCTGCTCAGTGACAGAGCATCAGACTTGGGGTAGCTGCTCAAAGCCTTGGTTGTCAGTAGGGATGACCCGGCCACAGGGGGTGACTGGAACTCTCTGGGGGTGTTTCTGATGATCACACTGATGGGGTAATGCTTGACAGTCAGCATTATACAGGACAGTCCACGGAGGAAGGCTTCTCCCACGTGACTTTGGAACCACCCCGACAGTCACCAAGGGGAAAAGCCTCTTCATCGTCGGCTGAGCCTGGGACCTTCGTCCACTTTATAGAGACACAAGGCACGTTTTTGCTCCATTTCAGTATGCAATGAATTTATAATGAGTGTCACTACTGTGAAAATCAGGGGAAGAATGTTTATTTGAAACTCTGTCAAGTTGGGATTTTAAACATCCCATCACTAAGGGCAGTGCCACTAAAGGCAAACTCACTTGTGCCAGTCTGTACTTGTCCCTGTCACGCGGCTGTTGGTTCCGTGTGTGTGTGTCTGTGTGTGTGTGTGTGTCTGAGTCCACGGGTGGCATAAACACTTAAGTGACTGGCTACTAACCGAAAGGCTGGTGGTTCAAATCTACCCAGAGAGGCCTTGGAACAAAAAGATGACAGCTTTGAAAACCCCTGGGGAGCACAGTTCTGCTGTGCACACACTGGGTCATCATGAGTTGTACCCGACTTGACCACAACTGGAACATATGTATGTATGTATGCACACACATGCATATACACATAAATGTATGTATATGTATATACGTCCATGTATATAATGATGATATACATATATATGTACGTGTGTATGTATACATATATGTGTATGTTCCAGTTGAGGTGTAGTTAATTACAACTCATGATGACCCAGTGTGTGCAGAGCAGAACTGTGCTCCACAGGGTTTTCAAGGCTGTGACCTTTTTGGAAGCAGATCTCCAGGCCTTTCTTCTAAGGCACCTCTGGGTAGATTTGAACCATGAACCTTTTGGTTGATAGGAGAGACAGAACCTACAGAAGGTTAGTAGTTTAATCCACCCAGTGGTGCAGTGAAAGAAAGGATTGCCAATCTGCTTCTGTAAAATTCACGGCCAAGAAAACCCTATGGAGCAGTTCTACTTTGTAACACATGGGGTTGCCATGAGTTGGAATTGACTCAATGGCAATGGGTTTGATTTTTTTTTTTTTTTGGTATGGAGTACCTGGGTGATGCAAACTGTTCATATGCTCCACTGCTAACCAAAGGATTGGAGGTTCATGTCTACCCAGAGGTACCTCAGAAAGGCTTAGTGATCTACTTCCTAAAAATCAGCCACTGAAAACCCTACGGAGTACCGTTCTACTCTGACACATGCGGGGTCACCATGAGTCAGAGTTGATTCAACAGTAATTGGTACTAGTACTGGTATATAATACATATACTTTTATATATATATACACACACACACACTTTTTTAGCCTTTATGTCAAAGGTCAAATATAAGGAAACATTGTCTTCTCCGAAATTCAAACTTACTAAAAGAAGTAGGTGCAATACAAAAACCCATTTTACTGTAGTGTAAATTACTTTCCTTTATTTCTCCTTTAATTATACCTAGTGCATTAAGTTGATTTTTATAGGTATAACCCAAAAATCCACTGCCATCGAGTTGATTCTGACGCAGAGTGACCCTATAGGACAGAGCAGAACTGGCCCTAGGGTTTCCCAGAAGTGCTGGTGGACTCGAACTGCTGACCTTTTGGTTGGCAGCTGTAGTTCACCATAGTTCTGAACCACTGTGCCACCCAGGCTCCTTTATGGGTGTAGGTAGTATAGATTATCTGAATTTCACTTCAAAATAGCAATGGGATCATTGTAAAATGCTTATTGTACAGAGGTTGCTGGCTGGGGTAGGGTCAAGAAGAACAGCATCTGGACTATTAGAAATGCACATTCTCCAGCCCACCCCAGATGTACTGAAACAGAATCGGCAACCTAGCCAGTTCCCAGGTGAAGTGTCTGCTCCTAAAGGTTTGGGGAGCGCTGATCTTAGGGTCCAGGACCCAGTAGAGGGGTAAGCCCCACCCAGGGGCTGATTATCCAACAGGAAGGTAAGCACCATGCTTACCTTGTTTACCAGATCATCTGTAGAGAACAGTTTCACATTTTTCAATACATCAAAGGTTCTGCTTCTAGGTATGACTGGCATCTGTCTCTCCCCCAACCTCATAGAACCTTCCTACAGAATCAAAGCCTCTTTTCAAATTTACAGTCCCTGACAGAGGCAGATAATCTTGGAGGAAGTTAAGCACAGGCTTACTTGCACTTACTTACTAATCTGTATTGAACAATTTCACATGAGTGGTCAAACTGTTCACTATAGATGATCTGGTAAGCAAGGTAAGCACTGTGCTTACCTTGCCTATTGAATAATCCTCCCCTGCCCCGGCCCCACACCAAACAGTCCCTGCCCTGGCTCCACGGGGGTGCTGGGAGGCACTGGCTCCATGGGGGGGGTTGGGAGGCGCTTGCTCCGAGGGCAGCACGGGGCAGGCCCACCCTGCAGTGGCACGTGATGTCCCAGCCCAAAGCCCAGCTCCCTGAGGAGCCGCAGGGCCGATAAAGAGCCGATGGGGAGGGACCTCCGCACCAGCTGCCACAGAAGGGCTGGAGGAGAAGCCCTTTGCAAAGGTCGGCTTGGAGGCGGCTGAGGTTTGCTTTAGTAGATTACATGGCAGATGTGGAATCAGGCTGGGGCTTGAGCCTCACTGCTACCACTTTGTTGTTTCAGAGCCTTGTAACGCTCCTCAGCTGTGATCTCTGTCAAACGAAGGCAACACTGCTGCCCCCGCAAATGGTGCTGGGGGTTCCAGGAGGGCGAGAGCCAAGTGAGGGGCTGGCCCCCAACAGATGCTCAGGCAAGGCTCTCAGCAGCTCAGGAGGGGTTTTGGATACTGTACGCGTACACACTGCTGTCCACCCCAGTGGGGTGAGGATGGGGGGATTCTGGGCTCTCTGCAGCTCTGTGAGACCAGAAGCAGACGTAGGTGATCCCGTGAAAGAGCGCGTGTCCATCCCAGCCCTGCCCTTCTTGGCTCTGGGGGAGAAAGAGATGTCTCCTGACTCTAAGCACCGTGCTCTGTCTCTCTGCCCCGCCAATGCCTACTGGGGCCTGCAGCTCACGTCAGAGCTCTCTCTCCTACCCCAAACCGGGCTGAGGTGCCTTCAGAGCAAAGCATGTTAGAAACTGCCTATGTGGCTTCCAAACTCCAACAGCTGGAGCAAAGCAGCTGGGAAACAAACCCATCCGACCACCGTTAAGCAGCTGTCCTGAGTCAAATTCCAAGGACAGCAGATCAGATGAATGGTCCCTGCCCTTAGCAATCGTCCTTTTGAAGGGAGGCAAATGTGTCTGCACCTGTGACAACAGGTGCCATGAGCTGGTACAAGTGGCAGAGGGTTCCAAGCGGGGCGTTGTTGATCAGGTGGGGCCGCACGGAGGAAGTGCTCTCAAGCTGGATTTCGGGAACAGCACAGAGAAGCATAGCAGAGGATGGTTGAAAGGGCATGGGCTTTGGAGTAGAAGGATCCGGGCTCCAGCCCATGCTTTGTCACCAAGCAGCTGAGTGTACTGGGTCCTTGCCATGTGCCTCCAGGCGCCCCTCACCCTTCCCCACCCTGCTCTGAGCCCTGGAAGCCAGCCTCTGTGGATGGCAGCCCCGAGCTCCCCTGCCCTCTGGCTTCTGGTAGGCTCTGCAGAGGGGAGGCAGCTGCAGATGGTGGTGGTGCTGAGGAATGTGCGTGTCTGGCTCCTTCTGCCTGGCTCTGGGCTGGCACCAGCTGGGCCCCTCTTCTGAGGCTCCTGTGTGACGCCTCCCCTACAGCTGCAGCCCCACAAGCCTAGGAGCTTCACCGCCCCCACCCCGCCCTTAAGGTCCAGGGTGAAACAGCATCCACTGGTGCTAGGTCCTGGGTGTACCCCTTGCTCACTCGTTCCCTTGGGCCTCCGCCCGTGGAGGCAGTATCCTCTGTCAGTGCTCGGCATCCCTGTGTGAGCATGCCCACCAGCCATGACCGTGGAATCTGACACTTCCGGGGTGATGACCATGGGCTAGTAACAGGAACTATTAAATACAGTGACAGCCGTTTGTTATCTTAAATACAGGACACTTACTATGAGCCAGAATGTGTTAAGGGTTTTTGCACATCTTTGTTTTTACTTAATCCTCAACAGTCTTGTCAGACAGGTGTGAGACAATTTCCCACCTTTTCTCAATAAGGAAGAGGAGGCAGAGATAGGCCACCAGCTGGTAAGTGAGGGGTCACCAATGAGTCAGAGTCAGTGTAACTCAGAGCTGAGCTCTTACGCTTGTCATCCCTGGGAGCCACAGCGACCCTGTCTGCTGTGGAAATGCTGAAGGAGGGACCCAGGTGGGGCATGTCGGGTGATGAGCGAGAGCTGCGGTGAGGTAGAGGAAGCAGGCCTGATTCGGGGGAGTGACAGTCAAGTCTTGAGAGCTGTAATCACTAAGAAACCAAGGGTGACATGAGGAGAGTCTGAGGTCAGAGCCGGGAAACGGGGACATGGACAAGCAGGAGACTTATGCCAACAGCGAGAGGCCTGGATGGCACAGGGGCGGGGAAGGCAGGGATCTCGACCTGCCTGCCTGTCGGGCACCAGGTGATGTCACTACACCAGGGATGCTCACAGTCACCTTCAATCTAAGGAAGGCAGGGCCAGTCCAGTCTCACAGAAAAGGAAAGGCAAGTTCAGAAAGGTTAGGAAACTCGTCCCCAAACTCAGCCTTAAGCGGGAGAGCCAGGATTCCAGCCCAGATTCATCCGGCCCCACAGCCTCTTCTGGGAGAATGAGGGTGGTCAGACATCTCAGGAAGCAAGGAAGAAAGGAATGTTGCAAAGAGAAAGGTAAACAATGTTATCAGTGGTCACATCTTATTTTAGCAGAATCTGTGGGGAAAACAGAGGGCACTGTTGGTTCCGTGGTAGAATTCTCCCCTTCCATGAGGGAGACTCAGGCTCGATTCCCAGCCAGTGCGCCTCACGCACGGCCACCACCCAGCTGTCAGTGGAGGCTTGGCTGTTGCTATGATGCTGAACAGGTTTCAGACTAAAATGGACTAGGAAGAAAGGCCTGGTGATCTACTTCCAAAAATCACCAAATGAAATCACCTCAATGAAATCACCTCAGTGAAAGCCCTATGCCCGATACAGGGGCATGGCACAGGACCGGGCAGTATTTTGCTCTGTTGTGCCTGAGGTCGTCATGAGTTGGGGGCCGACACTGTGACAGCTGTCAACAAGGGGGAGACATCTTCTCCCACCTACGCTCCTCTGTGCTGCCCAAGCACAGGAAATAATCTCTGAATCACTATGCATTTCCCCCATCCTCTGCCTGATGTGGTCTGTCTGTGCTCAGAACCAGGCCTGCGAGAGTATCAGTTTTCTTACCTCGGGACTTCCTCTTGGTGAACACTGACTGCCAGATGATAACCAGAGTGAACAGGAGGACGCTGAGGATCCCGACACAGCACACGAGGACGGCGTACACATAGAGATCTGAAAGGCAAACACAGGGCGTCACCACATCCAAGAAAGCCCACCATCCTCGGCACACAACAGGTGGGGAAACGAGTTTAGAGGTCTCAGTGCTACAACCATCAAGACCGTGTGGAACTGGCAGAGGGACAGACAGAGCCATGGAACAGAATACAGTACGCAGAAATAGACCCACACAATATGTCCAATTGTGCTTTCACCAGAGCTCAGAAGTAACTCAATGGCGGCAAGACAGGCTTTTCAGCAAATGGTGCCAGAGCTACTAGACATCCACAGGCAAAACGAAAATGAACCTCAACCTAAACTGCACACCTTATGTCAAAATGAACTCAAAGTTGATCACAAACCTAAATGTAAAACTAGAAAACTTTCAGGAAAAGAAAATAGGAGAAATTCTTCAGGATGTAGGTCTAGGCAAAGAGTTCTTTCTTTTTTTTTTTTTTGCCAATTCAACTTTTTTTTTTTTTAATTGTACTTCAGGTGAAGGCTTACAGAACAAATAGTTTCTCATGAAACAGTAGTACACATATTGTTTAATGACATTGGTTAACAACCCCACAACATGTCAACCCTCTAACTTCTCAACCTTTTTTTTTTTGGTGAAAATACACGTAGCCAAAGATACACCATTTCAAAAATTTCTTCATGCACAGTTCAGTGATATTGACTACGCTCTTCCATTGTGCTGCTATTCTCACTTTAGATGAAGGCTTACAGAACAAAATAGTTTCTCATTTAACAGTTAGTACACATGTTGCCCTATGACAACGTTGACAATCTCACAACACATCAACAATATCCTTACTCAACCTTGGGTGCCCTATCACCAGCTTCCTTGTCCCCTTCTGCCTTCTGGCCCTTGTCACTGGACTCCTGTACCTCATTAGTCCCATCTGGTTTTACGGGGCTGTCCACTCCCAGGCCGAATGGTGAACCTCGGAGATAACTTCACTGCTGAGTTAAAAGGGTGTCTGGGGCCATACTCTCGGGGTTTCTCCAGTAAATCTGGTCTTTTTTTTTTTGTGAGTTAGAATTTTGTTCTACATCCTTCTCCAGCTTTGTCCAGAACCCTCTGTTGTGATCCTGGTCAGAGCAGTCACTGGCGGTAGCCGGGCACCATCTAGCTGTACTGGACTCAGTCTGGTCGAGACCTTGGGAGCTGTGGTCCATTAGTCCTTCGGACTAATCTGTTCCTTGTATCCTGTTCTCTTCATTCTCCCTTGCTCCCGAAGGGATGAGACCAGTGGAGTATCTTAGATGGCCGCTCACAGGCTTTTAAGACTCCAGACACTACTCGCCAAGGTAGAATGTAGAACATTGCCTTTCTAAACTGTGTCATGCCAATTGAGCTAGATGTTCCCCGAGACCATGGTCCTCACAGCCCTCCTAGGCAAAGAGTTCTTGATACCAAAAAAAACCATGACCCATAAAATTAAAAATTGATAAATGAGACTCCATCATATTCAAGTCTTTGCTCTGTGAAAGCCCTTGTGGAGAGGATGAGAAGACAAGCTACAGACTGGGAGAGAATTGTTGCAAACCACGTATCTGACGAAGGACTAATCTCTGGAATATATAAACAACTCTCAAAACTCAACAGAAAAAAAAAAATCCAGTTAGAAAATATAGCAAAAGACATGAGCAGATGCTTCATCCAAGAGAATATACAGATGAAGATGTACAACATCAACCACTGAGGAAATGCAAATTAAAAACCACAATGAGATACCAATACAAACCCATCAAAATGGCTTAAAAAAAGGAGGGAAAATACCAAATGCTGGTGAGGATGCAGAGAAACTGACTCACTCATATACTGCTGGTAGCTAAAATGGTGCAGCCACTCTGGAAAAGAGCTTGCTGGTTTCTAATAAAATAACACAGGCAACTATCATATGGCCCAGGAATTACACTCCTGGAAATTTAGCCCAGAGAAATGAAAACTTAAGTTCACACGAAAACCTGCACATGGATGTTTATAGCAGCTTTACTCATAAAAGCCAAAAAATGGAAACAGCCCAGATGTCCGTCAACAGATGAATGGTTAAACAAATTGTGGTACATCCATACCATGGAATACTACTCAACAATACAAAGGAATGAACTATCAGTGATTTGGGTGAATCTCCAGAGAATTATACTGAGTGATAAAAACCAATCCCGAAAGGTTACATAATGTATGATTCCATTTATAAAACATTTTTGACATGACAAAATTATACAAACAGAGATGAGATTAGCTGTCAGGGGTTACGGGGGGCAGGGAGGTGGAGTAGGAAGGGAAGCTGGGGTGGCTATGAGGCCCCTTGTGGTGATGGAAATGCTCTGCACCCTGACTGTCTCAGCATCAAGATCTTGGTTGTGACATTGCACTGTAGCTCTACAAGACGGAACTATTGAGGGAAACTGTCTCTGTATGAAGTCTTATAACTGCATGTGAATCAACAATTATCTCAAAATAAGAAGTTCTTTTTTTGAAGTTCCAGCAGTTAAACCATGTTCATACCTCAACTCTAATGATCAACATTATCACCAATCTGATCAACAAAATTCCAAAACTGCTCAGAAAGAGAGAAGGGAAGCCAAATGCATGATTAGCTTTCAACGCAGAGAAAAGCTGCAGATGTTTGAACTTAACAAAAATGTTTCTCTGCTGACTTAAATTTCTTCAGTTAGCAACATTCCTTGTCAGTCATAAGCAGCCTTTTGCTCGATACCACAGATACAAAGATGAACACACAACGGTCCTCTCTTCAAGAAGTCAAAGGACTACGTGGTAACTGCCACAACAGAAGTGTGTGCCCAGTACTAGGAAGGGTCAGAGGAGGGGCTCGACCCGGCCGGGGGAAGCTGTGTGGCGTCTAAGCGTAGTGCAGTTCTGTGCTAAGCCATGTTTAAAATAACACAGAGAATACAAACATGTATAGAGAAAAAAACTCTAGCTATCCCATCACCCTGAAATGACCCGTTAACATCTGGTGTGTTATAGAGAGAGAGACAGAGACAGAGACCATTCAGTGGGAGAATTCTCCCCTTCCATGCGGGAAACTCAGTTTCAATTCCCGGCCAGTTCACGCCGTGAGCAGCCACTCCTCATCCATCAGCGAAGGCTTATGTGTTGCTACGATGCTGAAAAGGCTTCAGCAGAGATCTAGACTAAGATGGACTAGGAAGAAAGGTTTGGCAATCTACTTCTGAAAAGCAGCCTCAAGCTCTGGGGACCTGGAGAGGCAGTTAGTTAAGTGCTTAAACTGAAAACACAAGCAGACGGGGTCAGCAGGGGGCTGGCTGCCCGGGTGTGCCTGCAGAAGCAGGTAAGGCTCACAGTCAACGAGTGAAGGAGAGGGAAGCAGACATTGTGGGGTGCCTTTCGTCTCCCTCCTCCCTGGTCCAGGCGCCCAGGAGGCCCATGTGGCCTCCACCCTTGGAGTCCCCGAGATCCTTCTGTGTTTTTAGGCTCAGGCAGCTTTTTTAGCTATGCTAATTTGAGTGGGTTTCCCTTACTGACAACTTAAGAAGCCTGGACTAAAAATAAGGTACGGAGGAAAAACCACAGGGCCAGGTTGGAGGTGAAGGGAGCACCTACACTCTGTTTAAGGGAGCAGGGGTGGTGGTGGGACAGAGGGAACGTCTCCCATCAGGGGCGCAGGGGCCAATCAGAAGAACGGAGGAGGACGGAGCGAGAGCTCGCAGACACCAACAGCGCGGAGCACTGGAGGGCAGAATTCTGCAGCAGCATCAAGTGCCGCTGGAAAATCCCCATTGGCCTTTCCCGTTAGGAGCTGCTGGGAAGTCCGGGAGAAAGCTGTTTCCCTGGGATGCTGGGGGCAGAAGGCAGAAGAGGGCGGCCAAGGAGTCAGTGGATGTGAAGACGCTGAGGCGGAAATGAGCGGACGCTCTCATGTAACTTAACTCAGAGCTGCCTTTCTTCGTGGACGCCCCAGTGTCGATGTGTGGGCTGTGGAGATTAACAGGGTAGAGAACTGCACCAGTGGGGCACCCTGGCTTTCCTGGAGACCACCTGAAACCGGAAATGGGGCTTTGCATTCTGGGACAAGACAGTTTACAGGAAACCACGGGCCAGGGCAGAGTGCACAGACTGGATTCACTACAAGACACAGATGGGATCAGAGATGGTGAACATATTCCCAGCTCACACGCCCTTGTGCGGTGTGCTCCAGGAACAGGACTGCAGGGCCCTTTGCTGGCACCGCGGGGGGGTACACAACACATTCGTTGCCAGGCAGGCAGACACGATGCCAGGCAGGCAGACAACGTGGGACGGGTGGATGCAGCATCTGCCTGGAAGGAATTCAGGAGATGTGGACCCCAGGCAGAGTCCTTGGGTGGTGCATATGATTAATGCACTCAGCTAGCTGCTAACCAAAAGGCTGGAGGTTTCAGTACACCCAGAGGTGCCTTGGAAGAAAGGCCTGGCGATCTACCGCCAAAAAATCAGTAGGAAGACCCTAAGGAGCACAGTTCTACCGTGACACATGTGGAGTCACCATGCGTCAGAGTCAATTCTACAGCAGCTGGTACAGGGTCGCTGGACACATCCCAGTTTGCACACGGGAGAACCTGGGCCAAGAGGCAAGGCAATCTGCCTTCACTTTTATTTTGCTATGGTGAGAAAGCATGTCTTCCCATGGTCTCTGTGCTACCGGAGCAGAGTGACAGGCCCCATGAGCTTGCCTCTTCATCCCGGCTCTCTCCTTGGCTTCAGGGTTACGGGAGCCAGGGAGAGGCAGTGTGATTTCCTCCGGCTGACCACAGCAGGCCGCAGGCGTTGGGGGCTGGCTCTGCCCTGGGGGCGGTGAGGGACCTCAAAAGGCCTGCACTATGGCTTCAGATCACCGCTTCATCAACGTGGCACAAAGGAGGGGCCCACAGGCGCCAGGGCTACGGGATCACAAAACATCTGGCCTGTCCAAAGGCTCGGCGTCTCTGCCGAGCGCATGGTCCCCTGGGTTTCAAGACTGGCCAGTGCATGTGGGTCTCCACGGGCGCAGGAGCTATTGTGGCTCCTCGATACCAGATTCTCAAACCTTAAAAAGCAGCACCTAGCAGGAGAAAAACTCAGAAAGCACACCTGAGGTTCCCTGCTTGGACGGCAGCCAGTACCCAGAGCTCAGATGGTTTTCCTTCTGTTCCAAGCATTCCTTTTGCTGCATACAGACAACTGTCTTCCTGTGTCCACTCAAAGCACTGAAACCCCTCCCCTGGCTTTCCCTGAAACAAGGGTCGCAGACTTCTAAGGCTCCAGGGCCCCCGTCCTTAATGGCGGCCCGTGAAAAACGCGTTCCATGCCTGACAGCCAGTTCTCAGGCAGGAGCGTGGCTCACTGTTGCCAGAGCTTCTGGCTTTCCCTTCAGCTTTGATATAAAAATCACTCCAATTCAAACCGTCAGCTCAACGGTTTTAAACCTCAAAACAGGCCAAACAAGGCTTGTCCGTAGGCGGAATACAAACCTTCAGGGCCACATTTTGACAAAACATCTGCACTTACCCAAATCTGGAACGAGCGTCTAAAGTGCCAGCTCTCCCTGTGCACCTGCACTAAGCTGGCTGCTAGAAGTCTGGTTACAGTCACTGAAGTCACTGGCAGCTTTGGCTCTCGCCACTCAACTTCAAAAGGCACAGATACCACTTTCAGACTCAAACGCAAACCACCATGCAGAAAATGTCTCCCCACGCCCCCAGCCCAGGTCTCCCTGCAGCAGATGGTGGGGCAGGCATGCTGGAGAGGATGCAGGCGTGGCCGGGAGGCCGAGGCAGGGGGGCACAAGGGGTCAGCGTGCCAGCTCCCAGCCTCCCCAAACACTGAGCTGCAGAGCACCACGCTGAGCCCAGAGCCGCTGAGCCCAGAGCCGCTGCAACAAAAGGCAAATGGCACCTGTTGCTGGGCAACCCTGCTCCCAGCAGGAGCATTCAGCACCACTTTCAAACACGGTGACCCTCACATTCCTCAGCACAGTCGAGGAACCCAACTCCGCCCCTGGCCCCCTGAATCAAGAAATTGGACACAGTTAGATTGGTGGGCAAACAGCAGGCCCCTGGAGTCAGAGTCGACATTCCCAAAGTAAACCCAAAAACCTAGGAGATGGCAGTTTCTGTCGATAAACGTGTGTGCACTGCCATTGTTTTCCATCCAGCTGGTAATACCATCTTGCTGGGGGAGAAATACCTGAACACCGGCCCTGAGGGATCTTAACTCACTCCAGCCTCTTGCCGAGAGGCCTGACAATGCTGTTTTTGTCCAGCAGGCACACAGCCAGGCCGAACTAAGCCCCAAGAGGATGGATATCCGTCCGCAACCCTATTGTGGCTCTCCTATCCAGGAACAAAAGGGCAAAGGCCTGGGATCACATGCCAGAGCATTTCAACGCTGCCCCTGACCTTGCCAGAAGCTGTGGCTGGGTTAAAAAAGCAGGACATACAGACGCTGTCGTGCAGTTGCCGAAATCGAAGGAAAAGAACCCTTTGGAAGCAACTGCCCAGACGCATTCAACAGGGAGAATTCCAGTTCTGCTTTTCTGAAAGGACCGAATCCTCTTTCTTGAGAAGAGAGTGCAGACTGGGCTATGGATTTCACGCAGAGCTGGGTCGAGAGTAATCCTAATATTCTAGCTACACATGAGTTATAAAATACTGTTAACTTTACAAAGTGTTTTAGAGATGTAAACTATGCTGCTAAGTGTGTCGGGACTAAAATGCTGCAATCCTTCCAAACATATAAAGTCTTGTTTTTTCTACCACGGTATTTCCCAAAATATGCACCAGAACTGCCTCAGGCCCTGATACAATGCAAATGCTTTGATCCCTCTCATCAGATTCTCAGGGTGGCACCCAGAGCCGGCTTGCTAACACACTCCCCAGGAGATTCTTAAGCATCTGATAATAAACGGGGCTCCCACTGTCAGACCTTGGGGACTCCCCAGGACCATCTCACAACCCCCCTCAGCGCAGTGCCTGGGCCATGGTGAGGCTCCAGAAATGTGGGTAAATCAACTGAGTCACCTCAACTGTACTAACTAGCAAATAAGAAGGGTAACCCTTGCTTCTTCTACTGCTTCATTCTAGGAGGACTAAAGTCACTTTCATCTCTTGGCCAAAGAATAGGCATTCCCTGAAGGAGAGGCTAGGGAGGGAACAAGAGATTATTTTCCTAGGAGAAGGTCATCAAGTTAAGAAAGAGGCCACTTGGGAACATGAAGAACGGTCAGGGAATACAAAGGGTCTTTGTTGGAATAAAGTGCAATCTGAGAAACAAAATATTACAACCACAAAACTATAGAGCAAATTTCAACAGCCTAGTGTGTGGCACCTTACGATTTGCAAACTATGTTCACAATTATAGTTAGATTTTTCTAATAAAAGACAAGCCTCGGTCCACTGCTGATAACTAGTTATTGGAAGAGTTCGGCTTGAGTCAAAG
>NW_004444136.1:2015802-2028692 GCF_000243295.1 Trichechus manatus latirostris | reverse complement strand
CTGAGCTGAATCCAAATGCTCTCCCTCTGGTCCAACTCTTCTTCTACCCTTCCACTACACCCAGTTGGGTTAACCAAGGAGATGGCAAGGTCCCAGGAACGCCAGCTCCTTAAATCCTTTTAGCAAGATCATTGATCATCCATAAATTCCATGCCTTCATCAGATGTAATCCTTTACAAGTTCCTGATCACCTTTTAACATCAACTGATCTTTACTGATCAACAGTTCTGCCTGAGAACTCACACAGTAGTGCATTTTTTCACTGCTTACGGCGGGAACTCTCAAATGCTTTGTGGTAATTTCTGTGAACAATCCTTATGCTAAGGTAGGTTTTCTTAACCTAGGCACTCTTGCAATTGTGGCCAGATAAGTCTTTGTTGTGGAGACTATCCTGTGATTTGTAAGATGTTTAGCAGCATCCTTGTCTTCTACCTACTAGACGCCAGTAGCACCCTGACAGTTGTGGCAACCAAAAATGTCTCCAGACATTGGCAAATGTCCCCTGGGGAGTTACAAAAGCACCGCTGGTTGAGAACCAGCTCTCTAAGTCTCAAACCTAAGAAGTGTGCATCAGGATCACCTAGAGGTGTTGCTAAAACACAGATTATTGGGCACTACCCCTGATGTTTCCGATTCAGTAAGGAGCATTTATAACAAGCTCCCAGCTGATGCTAACGCTGCTGATCTGGGACCCGCTGTGACAGCCACCGCTCTAAGGCAGTGGTCCTCAACTGAGAAGCTTTTAACACATACCAGCTAAAGCTGAATCTCCAGAGACAGGATCCAGGCATCAGAGCTAATGTTAAAGCTCCTCAGGTGATTTTAACATGCATCCACAGTTGAGAATCACTTGCTTAAAGATTTCAAATTGTTTCTGAAACCTCAAACTCCTTTAAAAAACTTGAGATAAAATGTAGTCACACAATATTTTTCCTTTTTATATCGCTTGAACCAGCCAGTTGCTTTGGAGATGATTCTGACTCATGGCAACCCCTTCTGTGTCAGAGGAGTACTGCATCCCGTAGGGTTTCAATGGCTGATTTTTCAGAAGCAGATCACCAGGCCTTTCTTCCGGGGTGCCTCTGGGTGGACTCAAACCTCCAACCTTTCGATTAGCAGCCAAGCACATTAACCATTTATACCATATACCACTTGAAGATCCCCCTAACATCAAATGGGAATAGGGATTCTAGAGCAAAATACACACACACACACTTATATATGCAGACTGATGCTTCAGTCTCCACACTTTAAATGTCTGTGGACATATACCAACAGAAATTCCCATTTTACTCTAGAGTAAGTTTAGACCAAGAAAACCACTTGATATTATCACAAAACTAAGAGGTTAAGGTCCTTTCTTCTTATTCCATTCCTTTCCTTTTATCTAAAAGTGACACTGTGTCTTATAATAAAAAAATATACAAGCTTTACCTTCAAAAAATGCCCAGGTCCCTTTCTTTTTCTCGAAGGGTGAATCTTCAGAAGCTTTGAGGGAAATCACTGTAAGACGAGAAAGAAACAGCATGACATGAAGTCGAGCAGCTCACAGACCCAGCCCACACTGTAATCCAAAATGCCATATGGTATAGGACACTCTTAAATCTATTAATTTTTGTATTTGCAAAATCACATTTACTTATCACAGCTCTCACATCAGGGAGAGGTACAACTTCCCTGTAATGGATGAGAAACCTGAGCATATGACAGGTGAAGTTAGTTGTCTGTGTTTAAAAGTCAGTAAATGCCAAAGCCAGGACTCAGCCAACTGTCAGTAAAAGCCCCAACTGCTTCTTATCCTTGCTGTCATGGTTTAAATTATGTCCCCCCAAAAATGTGTGTATCAATTTGGCTGGGCCATGATTCCCAGAATTGTGTGGTTGGCCTACATTTTGTGATTGTAATTTTATGTTAAAGAGGATTAGGGTGGGATTGTAACACCCCCTTTACCCAGGTCACATCCTTGATCCAATGTAAAGGAGTTTCCCTGGGGTGTGGCCTGCACCACCTTTTATCTCTCAAGAGATAAAAGGAAAGGGAAGCAAGCAGAGAGTTGGGGACCTCATACCATCAAGAAAGGAGCACCAGGAGCAGAGCGGGTCCTTTGGACCTGAGGTTCCTGCACATAGAAGCTCCTAGTCCGGGGAAGACTAATGATGATGAGGACCTTCCTCCAGAGCCGACAGAGAGAGAAAGCCTTCCCCTGCAGCTGACACCCTGAATTTGGACTTCTAGTCTACTAGACTGTAAGAAAATAAATATCTCTTTGTGAAAGCCATCCACTTGTAGTGGTATTTCTGTTAGAGCAGTGCTAGATGACTAAGACATTTGCCAAATAAAGATTCCCCAGTGGGAATTCCAGGAACCAAAACATTATTTATTTGACCAGTTTAATGGGAGTATTTCTAAAGTGTAGTGCACTTGTCCCAGTATTCCTAGACAGAGGAACCTAGAGTCATCCGATGACTCAGGGTCGTGTTCTGAGAACTATTTTCCATGCAAGACAGTCACACATAACAGTGAGCATCTGATTTTGAGATTATTTTCTCTTCTTCAGTCATTGGTTGATCAGTGAATTTATAGTGCCTGCTTTCAATAGGCAGGGAGACACGGAATTAAGTTAAACCTTGAACATTACACTAAGAAGTCTGGAAGCATGAAAAGGTATTTACGCAGAGTGGAAACATAATCATAGGTAAAGTAAAACAATCTGAATAACAAAGTAAAATGTCAGGGAATGAGATCATTATCTGATAGAACAATCTGTGATGATAGAAATGTTTTAAATATTAACTTTCCAATATGGTAGCCACTAGCCACATATTGAGCACTTGAAATGTGGCTAGTGTAACTAAGGAATTGAAATTGTTATTGTAATTTAAATGTAAATAGACACATGTGATTAGTAGCTACCATATTGGACAATTCAAGACAAGAGAATCTAGGATCTGAATAAAAGGCCAATGGTAGTTAAAATAGAAAGGGAGACTAAATGTGGGTCATACAATGAGGAACTGAATCAATATGAGAGGCAAGAAACATGGCAAAGATGGCCAGGAACTTAACTTTATTTATTACCCCTCCCACAAACATTGTATTATTATTGTCATGTATTTCAATTATGAATTTTCCATCCTTTTGTCTCTCCAGGATACATTGACTATTTTCTATTGACCTATCTTCCAGATCACTGCTCTTCTCTTCATCTACGTCTAATCTGCTGTTAAAGATATCCATTATATTGTTAATTTGATTTATTGTATTTATTAGTTCTAGGTTATCCATTTAATGACTTTTTATAGATTCTGGTTCTCTAATGTCTCCAGCTTATCATCTAATTTCTTGACCATATTAATCATATCATTGTAATGTTCATGTCTGATAACTTTTGAAACTGCATCACCCATAGGTTTGTTTTTATTATATGTTTTTTGCTTTTGGTTTTGTCCCTTACTATGCCTGATATTTTGTAATTGAATGCCAGACATTGGGTATAAAAAAGTGGGAAGATCTGGATAAAATTTCAGTTTTCTTGTAGGAAGTTTTAGAATAGCAGAAGATCACCTTAATCCAATCAGAGTTTTAACTGTTTAGAGTTTTTGTATGGTCTTACCTACTTCTGATTTGTCCTTACTCTTAGGGTATCA
Organism: Trichechus manatus latirostris; assembly: GCF_000243295.1. Classification (NCBI taxonomy): domain Eukaryota; kingdom Metazoa; phylum Chordata; class Mammalia; order Sirenia; family Trichechidae; genus Trichechus; species Trichechus manatus. Next base: position 2,025,045 of record NW_004444136.1, on the reverse strand, counting down.
CCAATGGAAAGCCTGGGGGTATTTACCAGTCTTTCCAATTTTCATCTCCCTAGCACTGTAAGAATTTCCAAAAGCTCTACTTGACTCCTAAATATCTTTGTTGCCATTTTACACTTTCTGTGTAGCTTCTCTCAACTGCTTAAGTATGACTGAATTTCTTAAAGAATTAACTGTCTCCAACAATTGACCTCTCCTCCCCTCCCCTCCCTCTTCCTCTCTCTCTCTATATATACACAGGGAAGAGAGAAAAAGAGAGCCCTGGTGGCTCAGTGGTTAAGTGCTCAGCTGCTAACCGAAAGACCAGCGGGTCAAACCCACCAGCCACTCCTCGGAAGAAAGATGTGGCAGTCTGCTTCCATAAGGATTATAGCCTTGGAAACCGGGGGCAGTTCTACTCTGTCCTATAGGGTCACTATGATTTGGAATCAACTAGACAGTAATGGGTTTTGCTTTGTCTTGTGTGTGTGTGTGTGTGTGTGTGTGTGTGTGTGTGTGCAGTGCACAGACCAGCAACATTAATGTCACCTGGGAGCTTGTCAGAACTGCGGAATCTCAGGCCCCACCCCAATCTACTAAATCAGAATTAGCTGTTAGACAAGATCCTCTGGGTAAATTGTATACATTTTAAAGTCTGAGATTCACTGATATACACTGCCCGGGTGGAAACACTAGCATGCCACTTGCAGGCCGTGTAAGTCTGGGCAAGCTTCCCATTTGCAAAGGGGAGGTAATAAGTGCCTGTTCACAGGGGAGGAGTCCCTGGGAGGTACAAATGGTTAAGCACTGGACTACCAACCAAAAGGTTGGTGGTTCAAACTCACCCAGAGGCACCTCAGAGGTAAGGCCTGGTGATCTGCTTCTGAAAGGTCACAGCCTTGAAAACCCTATGGAGTGCAGTTCTACTTGGCACACTTGGAGTCGCCATGAGTTGGCATCAACTCAGCAGCAACTAATAACAACAGGAACTCACACAGGGTATGTATGTGGGAGGATTCAACAAGTTAGTGTGTGTGAAATGCTTACAACAGTGCCTGAGACCTAGTGAGCCGTTCTTACTTACAAGGATGGTAGCTCCCTAAGAGCAGAGAGTTTTGTCTACTTTACACACTGTTGTAATTCCAGTGCCTAGAATGTTCCTGTGTTGTCAGCCTTCTGCCTCAGAGCATGAATCTTCAATTGTCCAAACGGTCAGATCTCCACAGCTTGCATATGCTGCCACCCTTGTAGCAAAGGCAGACTGCCTTCGGATCACTTTTTTGAGGGGTCTTTCAGGGACACAAATTTCGGGATCTTAATTTAATCGAGTTACAATTTTTTCCGCGTTACTGGGAACAGAGGCAGCAAGCGTCTCTCAAATCTCCATGTGGAGGAGACATATACGTTGACAAAGCAAACAAACTGGGAGTCTAAAATAAACAGGCTCTAAGCAATGATCACAAAGATGGTGTGGGACAGACAACGTTTAGCTCCATTAGACTTGAGGTCGCCGTGAGTCAGAGCCAACCTGATGGCAACTAACAACCACAAGCAAGTAGCTAGTGTATGCTGCTCATTTCCCACGCGCAGATGTATGGGTGTTTTATGGGAAAGTGCCACAATTTTGTTTGCATGGGGTGCTTAGCAACACTGGTCGTAATCTTATCTGTTCCTGCAAAAAAGGACAGTCTTTACAGAGACTCTGCCAGAGTTTCAAGAATTTTCCCAAGCTTTCTCCATAACTATCTTGTTTCAGCTGCTAATCCTGCGCTATCTCAAACTGAGTTTGATACAATGTCAAACCACGTGTCTGACTGAGTCCACAGGCCATAAGGACACAGCACAGTCTGATGTGGCCAGCCCAACAGCAAGGCTTTTCAGTGAAAAATGAGTGAGTCTCCTGACTTTATGAATGCACCTCCCTCCACTGCAGCCCCTCACATCTGTTAGGACTTCTCCAGGATCGACCTGTAGACACTGAATGGAAGGTGTCACTGCACAGTAGACGGGATGGAAGAAGATGAAGTGCACCAACTAAACATTTTGCTAGACCAAGGAAAAAGTGGCAAATTTCTCAACCACAGATTACTTATGTTGGTCAAAGACTTTCTGAAATAAAAAGCAAATTCTTGATTGAAGTGCATTTGTAATGGTTTCCAATGAGTTTTGCCATCAGAAGGCTGCAGCCATTTAAACAAGGGTCCATAAGCCTACACACTTCCACCAGTATTTGCCTCACTTTGTGGTCCAGCTGGACTCATAGGCAATTGGGAAGAAGGCAACAAGCAGCCTTCCGTGCCCAAATTGCCTCAGCTCAGGAGAGCTGAAAGTCCTTACCTCTGACAGTTACCTATGATTGGGAGAGTTCTCAGCCAAATCCCTCAAAGAGAAAAACATAGGAGTTTAGTCAGCCTTTTAACCAATGGGCTGTCTTGTAGGGTCATGGTGGTAGGTGGGGTCCCCACTCTTCTGTGCTTGGGTGTCAATGGGAGAGGGGGTGGGGCTCCCCATCCCTCCCCAGGAAGAAGCATGACCAGAGTCACACTGCCTTACTCTCCTTCCACTCCACCTCCGCCTACTACCCCCATTCCCAGGGGGCCAACGAGGAGCCCCTGATCCAGGTGAGCGTCCCACATGCTGCTCCCCTTTGGATGGGGAATGAGGTAAGGTCCCTACTCAAGGCAGCCTCTGCTTTTGCCACAAGCTCATTTAGACTGGCTCCCCGCAACCAACTGGTGTGTGGGGATGAGTACTGGGTGGCCCTTTGGGAGGGGCTCATCACCCAGCTACCGGGAGCACTGCCAGGAGCCATGCCTAAGGCCACTGAGGTACACTCTCCTCATCCATCTTTCTCCAGCCCAGGGGCACAAGGGCTACCTCCGACCCATGCGGTGCAGGGCCTCTAGGCCCCCTAAAGGAAGACTAACTGCCTCTCTCAATACAGCTTTCTCAGAAATAAAGTGGGTATTTGGATTTGTGTTTGATCATACGCCATTATCAACCGGTTCAGGGCTCACAGTGGAGAAGAAGTGGAAAGGTCACTCAGAAGCTCGGGCTGACCGACCGCTGACTGCTGGGCCATCCCCTCAGCCCCTGGGCCCAGTGAGCAGAGCCTGCCTGAGTGCTGGTGGCCCAGATGACTGAGCAGAGGCCACTCCTGGGCTCCCCCAGGAGAGCACAATCCGTGAAATCCAGGACGGCGAAGGGTGGGAGGTTCCCTATGTCACTGCCCCTCCCGGAAAAAGTGGGTGAAATTGCTGGAGGATCAAACAGACTGGAAGAATGAGGTGCCCGAGACAAACTGATCATATCAGTCTCGCGTCTAGAGGAAGCCGGCTGGAAAGAATGAACAGAACAAACCTCCGTGCCAGTCCCCCTTGATTGGACCTGTGGGAAAACCATTACTTAGGTGTGAAAACCGAGAGCCTTGAATCCTGACTGGGAAGAAAGGCCCTACCGCATCCCTGGGGAGGGTGTGTTTCACAGGCTGCGGCAGATGGGCCCCAAGAGTTCGCACCAAGACCTGGTGACAAGCCCTCTGAGCACCACGGGGACTCTGGTCCCCTGCATCGTCCCCGTTCTCCAAGGATGCCAATGCCCTTTATATGGAGCAGGACTTGTGTTGAACGACTAATGCAAGACTTCCATAGGAGAAGCCTGGAGAAGGCTCCCTTTCTCACAAAATTCTTTCCCACCTGCTCACCAGTGCCCCCAATTCCTTTAACAAAGGGTCTCATAATTAAAGAAGCTTAAAAATTGCAACTGAGGGCTGTGGTGGTTCCATGCTAGAATTCTCATCTTCCATGAGGGAGACTGGGTTCGATTCCCAGCCCATCAATGCCTGGCTGTGAGTGGAGGCTTGCATGTTATGACACTGAACAGGTTTCAGCAGAGCTTCCAGACTACGATGAGCTAAGAAGAAAGGCGTGGCAATCTACTTTTGAAAATCTGCCTATGAAAACTCTGTGGATCTCAGTGGTCCAGTCCGTAACCGATCATGGGGATGGCACAGACCAGGCAGCGTTGTGTTCCCTTGTGCGTGGGACTGCCATGAGTTGGGAGCCAACTCAACAGTGGCCAGCAACAACAACAACAGATTGCAACTACAGGTTATGTCAAAAGTAGGGCACACGTTTCTGACACAGGCAGGCCTCCCAAATGCAGGTTCTGATGGAGAGAAAGGCAGAGAAGATCCTGGTATGTAGAGAAGATGAGAAGGCAACAGGGAGTAGTGGCAAGAAGGCAGGAAAAACAGGCCCTGGGTTTGAGGGATCAGCTTTCTCCCTTCTACTTCTACTGCAGGTTACACTGGGCTAAGATAGTCTCCCAGATTCCACAGACCGTGCTTTTAGAGCCCAAAGACTGAGATTTTTAAAACTTAGGTGTGCAGGAGAATCAGCTGGGGTTCTTATGAAAACACGGGTTGCCAGGTGCTGCCCTGATTCGAGGCATTCCTATGGTTCCAGAAATCTGGGGAGGGCCTGGGAATCCGCATGATCAGGAATCACATCCTTCAGGGAACTCTGAGGCAGGAGGTTCCAAGAGATACTTGGAGAAGGCCAGCCTGGGGTGCTCCTGGAGTCCAGGGAGATTCAAGTCAGGAGGCTTCAGACTCTGGACCGCATTCCTCCTTCCAGCCCAGGGAGAGCTCAGAATTCGAAACTAAACCAAATGCCTCTTCCATCTAATCCAGGGAAAACAAGAGTAACAACCAAGCATAAGGAGTCAGCCAATCACAAAAGTGTTGCTGACCAAGGATTCCAAAGGGCACCTTTAAACGGCAAGCCTCAGCGCAGCAAAATACGATGTACAAGACACGTCTTTCAGGACAAAGTTGTTCTCAAAAGAGCAGGACTGTCTACAATGCAGGATCAAGAGGACTGACGTATGTCCCGGAGTGGAACCTGGGAAGACTCTGAGTGACCTTCCAGAGAGGGCTCCCTGACCACCACCTCCTGTTTCCTGCCCCCGCTCCCCTGGTTTAATGCGTGGCCTTAAGTATATCACTGCTGAACCATCTTCCTCCTTCACCTCTACCATCATCTCCATCCCAAGGCCTGGGACCTGCCCCCGCTGGAGGGAAGCTCCCCGAGGCCTGGGACATGCCTGTGATTTCTTCACTTCCTGTAATTCTCCCTGACACACAGCCCACCTCATCACTACTCTGAACAAATGAATGAATGGAGCTTCATGCCTGGGGTCTGTTATAATGTCCCGTATGGCCTCTGAGTTCTGAGTTTCCTACAGAACAGAAGGAGGAAGTCCCAGGACCTTAAGGGCTCTCAAGCTGAGAGGAGAGGAGCAGAAGCTTCAGGCCCTGGTTCCCAGCATGAGCGTCTTCACAACGTCCCACCAGCGGTGCAAAAAGATGGAGGGCAGACACCACCCTGCCGCAGGCAGAATCTTGCACAGATCAGTAGGGGAGAAAACTCTAAGGAGACCGAAGAGGTTGGTGATATGAAGGGCGAACAAAAAATACCCTTGAATAAAATAAAGATGGTCAACACCTTTGCTCCAAATTCAAAAATTAATATACTTGGTTCACCGTCCCTTCTTAGTCACTGATGGCATGGTTTCCCAAGGGGAAACATCATTACAGTGTAGATGTGTCCCCACTAATTACAGCTGGATCGGTACCCTCAGGGGCGAGAGCTACAACCCCAAACACACAGAGACCATCTGTTTCTACCCTCAGCGGCTTCCTGCTACTTCCTCTCCCCTCTCCTCCGAGAGGCAGGCCAAAGGCAGTCCCTCCTAGGACTCGTACAAAGCCACATATGTGAACGGGACCTCTGAGTGACCTGCGTAGAATAGCTGATGAGAACAGAAAAGCTCTAGCTTTGCCTATCTTGAGCAACTCTTTCCCTTTGCATTTAAAGACAAATTCTAGAAAACAAAGCAAACAAATAAAAGAAGCAAGAAAAAAACATATTAAACAGACTTCCCATTAATACAAGGCGGCTGGAAAAGAAGTTCACATTCTGGGCCCAGCTAATACAAAGGTTGTGTTTATGTCCCAAAATAGTTAGGAAATACTGAAACGCAGGGCTTGATAACCAGCCCTCTCCAAACACAACTCCAGGATGGGCCTATGCATCTGCTTGCTTCCACCCTCCACTCTTTGTTACCATTTTAATCCGGCACTTTACGGAAGAGTTTGGATCGTGCATCCATTTTTCCTGAGCCCCTTCTGTGAGCCACGCGCTGTATCTGGTCTGCGGGTGCATGTAAGAAGACTCCAGCAGGGTCTCTGGTGTCAAGGTCCCTGGCCAGCTCGCCTTTTCAACCTTTCCTCTTATCACTGAGGCCCCCACCTCCACCACCTGCAAGCATGCATCCACCTCCATTGTGTTCCTCTTCACCACGCCTCTACTCAGGTTGTTCCCGTGACTAAAACGACATGGCCCCGGTCCTCACCCTGCAGCGCTGAAGTGGAGACTTGCATCCTCCACGTGACCTTCCTCTATCCTCCCCAGAATGCATCCCTGTCTCTCCCTTATCAGCATGTACCTCTTATCCCACGCTAGCAGTGCCCTCCTCTGCCATGGCCCTTTCCCACTCTCCTTTTATTAGCTCTCTAGATAACATCTGAGAGCACACTGTGGTTCAGTGGTCCAATTCTCACCTTCCATGCGGGAGACTTGGTTCTGTTCCCAGCCAATGCACCTCATGCACAGCCACCACCCGTCTTTTAGTAGAAGCTTGCATGCTGCTGTGATGCCAAACAGGATTTCAGAGGAGTTTCTAGACTAAGACAGACTAAAAAGAAAGGCCTGGCAATCCACTTTTAAAAATCAACAAGCGAAAACCCTATGGATCACAATGGTCTGATCCACAACCAATCACTGAGATGGCGCAGGACCAGGCAGCGTTTGGTTCCGTTGTGCACGGGGTCGCCATGAGTCGGGGGCCAACTTGATGGCAGCTGACAGCTAACAACTCCACCACCGCATAACATCTATGAGGTCTTTACCCATGTCTACATGCCTCCTTTACAGTGTGAAGCTGTGGGCCTTGGGAGGGTAGGGACCCACCTCTCCACTCTTCCCTCCCTTTGGGCATGCTTGGTAGGCTCAAAAGCCAGGCCTTGACACATGTTTGTTGAGTTTGAGTTTTTAATCTCTTTTAAATTCTTCCAAGACCGTGGCAGTTGCAGTGAGGGTAGGTACAATGAAGAACTGTTACAAGTGGTATTTAAATTACACGCCAGTTGTCAATTTGTTCCCTTTGAGTGGCTGGACCTGTTGACACTGTAAACATCATGATATGTGCTTGCTTAATTAAGCAGCAGAACTAAGTGTTTAGTAAATCTCATTCCTAATTATCTGTTCCATGTCTCCAGAGAAAAAGGAATTATTTAGTTAATTTCTTCCACTGAAACTTGAAGCATCAGTTCCCCATGGTAACTTCAGATGCAATTATTAAATTGCCTCCAACATTTTGGGGTTAAATAGATGATATATAACTTAATCTTTGCCCCAAAACACTTTTAGGGTAGCAGATAGTCTTTCCAATTGCTTTTTCCACTCTCTATGTCTAAAGCTTACATAATCTTAAATAACAATTTGGCTTGCTGAAATATGCTATTTGGGGTTAGAGTGAAATACTGATTAAACTGCAGGAGACAGCCTTTGCAAATTGCTTCTATTATTAGTATTTCACTGTTCATGAAGCCATCTCCACCTAAAAGTATGGAGATTAATTTTGGCTCAGAATATTAAACTGCTTCTGAGTCTGTAGGTTACAGACCTGGGCAGAAAAGCCTTTGAAAATAACTTTTTACGGGTTTTGCAAATTGAAGCTGTTGTACCCCAAAGAATAGAAGGCTGAAATGAGTGACAACATCACTCTTGCCAACACTGAGGCCTCAGGGTCCCCGATGGGGAGAGGCCCATGTGATACTCTCAGTCTGACCCCTCCAATCTGGCCTGTCCCAAAGCTCAACTGCTGCACAGGATGGGAAGGATATGGGCACCCAGGACTGCTCAGGTGTCTGTCCATGACCTTCAGCCTCACCTTGGAAACTCCCTGTGAGCACTTGAAGCAGCAGCCACGTTCAGGAGCTAGTCTAGCCTTCCTACACCCACCTGGGCCATCCATGTGCTTAGCAGCTCTGCAGGTGTGCATTTCCGTTTCCTGGGGGGACCAGTCACAGCGGTGCCCTTGGAGGACAAGTCTGAGGATAATGGGAGTTCAAGAAGGATGGCTATAGTTGCTGCGTGCTGTCAAGTTGCTCCCAACTCATAGAGACCCTAATATGACAGAGTAAAACTTCCCCATATGATTTCCCAGGCTGTAATCTTCATGGGAGCAAATTGCCAGGTCTTTTCTCCCAAGGAGCAGCTGGTGGGTTTGAACCGCCGACCTTCCGGTTAGCAGCTGAACACTTAACCATTGAGTCATAAGGGCCCCTTATGAAGGATGGGGATGGTCCCAAAGCTTGGTGAGGACAGAGGCAGCAAACGGAGGTAAAGAAATTACAGAAGAGGGCAGGAGACCACGCACAAATGACAATAGACTGGACGCTGGGGCGAAGGGCTGAGGGGAGTCTAGGTGGCAGCCAGGATCCTGCCGTGCGGATCACAGAAAGATAGGCGGGCAGCAGGAGCCGGTCAGTTTATAAACCACACGTCCCGTGTGCAGCAGGTGGTCAGCATATACTGTGTGGATAATAAACACAGGGTCGGACACAGCCTCTGTGTCCACAGAGGCCATGTAAAATGAATTTCTTCATAAAATATCATTATTTGAAAAAAAAATCATAACCAGCTGTATTATTTTTCATTTATATGAAAGATTTTGGCCCCCTAAGATAGCAAATCTTCACCTTGTTCCAAAGGTAATCTTGGAATTTACCCTGAGCAGAACGAGAACAGTCTCTAGAAACATACTGTGCTCTCTGATTTCCAGGACATAAATTCCTATGTTAAGTTGTGTGGATCTAAGTGTTTAAAAAGCAAAACTGTTAGATATTTCCTTTGACCTAAGGGCACTAAGAACAAGAACATTTGGGAATCTTGTATTACACCACAATGCCGGCCAGACACAAAACCCACTCCAATTCAATGTCCTGAAAACCCAGACACCAGAGACAGGGACACATCACTGAGCAATTTCGTCTTCCTGTTGGAAATTACCGCGAATTGCTGCTGCTACTCCCTTTTTTCTCACCCTGTTTTCCTTGTTCCACCAACTTCAGCCTTGCTATGCCTACACCAGTTCAGAAATGGGGCAATTCTCCAAGCCCCTCTAGGGGGCCCGTCCTGA
>NW_004444136.1:1990000-2004543 GCF_000243295.1 Trichechus manatus latirostris | reverse complement strand
AGCGTCTGGGGTCTTAAACGCTAGTGAGCACCCATCTAAGTTGCATCAATTGGTCCCAACCACCCAGAGTAAAGGAAAATGAAGAACACCATGGACACAAGGGAAGTATTAGCCCAAGAGACAGAAAGGGCCACATAAACCAGAGACTTCATCAGCCTGAGACCAGAAGAACTAGATGGTGCCTGGCTATGACAATGGCTGTCCTGAAAGGTAGCACAACAGAGAGTCCCTGATGGAGCAGGAGAAAGGTGGGGTGCAAAACTCAAATACTAGCAAAAAGACCAGACTTAATGGTTTAATTGAGACTGCAGGGACCCTGGAAGACGTGGCCCCTCAGCTCTCTGTTAGCTCAAAATTAAAACCATTCCAGAGGCCAACTCTTCAGACAAAGATTAGACTGGACTATGGGACATGAAATGATACTCATGAAGAGTGTGCTTCTTAGCTCAAGTAGATACGTGAGATTAAATGAGCAGCTCTCGTCCAGATGTGAGATGAGAAGGCAGAGAGGTCAGGACCTGGTTGAATGGACACAGGAAATCCAGGGTGGAAAGGAAGAGTGTGCTGTCATAGCACAGGGAGGGCAAGTAGGGTCACAAAACAATGTATGTATAAATTACTGTATGAGAGACTAACTTGAATTGTAAACTTTCACTTAAAGCTCAACAATAAAAAAAAGTATTAGAAGAAAATAGAAAACACTGTTATATGCTTGGAGTGGGAAATACTTCTAAGATCAGTACAAAACCAAGACACCATATGCAATTTATTAAATGTAAATAACATCTCAATAAAAAAAGAATACCAGAAAAAAATGAATACTATAAAGGAAAAAATGGCAAATTTGACGACACAAATATTTTAATTTTCCCAGAAACATGAAACATATATATGGTAAAAGTAAGCATAAACAAAGTTGAAAGAAAATTAAGAAACAAGAAGAAAATTTTGCTCTGTATATAACCGTTAAAGAATCAAGATCAGAAAATATATATATGTACATACATAATTATCTGTTAGAAAGACAGCAACCCAATAGAAAAACAAGCAAGGTATATGAACAAGCAATTATAGAAGAAATGTTTTAAACAATCAGTAAACATATGAAGAGATGCTCAATATCCCTAATAACTGAATACAAAAACAACAATGAAAAATTTTTTTCCCATTTTTGTGATAAAAAATAGAAAAGATTAATAATGTTAAGTGTTAACGAGGCTCGACACTATCATGTAATGATGGTCAGAGTATAAATGTGTGATCTTTTTGGAGAGCATTTGGGCGCTGTCTATTCAAATTTTAAATCTGCATAGCCTTAGACCCAGCAATTCCCCTTCTAGGAATCTAACCAATAGAAACACTTAGAAAGGTATACCAGGACACTGTTTGTATTAGTGAAAAGTTGGAAGTTTCCTAAACATCCATCACTGGGGGAATGATTGGATGTGGTTTGGTATTGCTGCACTATGTAATATCAGTTACAAAACAACACATATAGTATCATCAACAACGCATATAACACAGTAAGTATACTACCGTTAAAATATCTATGTGAGGGTGTGTGGGTGTGTATGAATGCCGGTACATAGGAGAGGGATCTGAAGATGCAAACCAAATTGTTCACAATGGCTACCTCTGGGAATGGGAGAGGAACTGGGGATATTACTAGGATGGGGGGAAGGGGAGAGACTGACTTGACTTGCACATTCCGTTTCTACGCGGTCTGAGTGTTTTATGTTGTAATATATTTTTTTACATCACGCCTGTGCCACGGCAGCTTACAGAAAACAGTGGAGTGCCAACATAATGTTGTCTGAACGGTGCCAAAGAAGTGACAGGATGCCACAGGTGACCTGGAGGACAAAGAAGGATGGGCATGGGATCTCGAACAAGATGCACAAATAGGACAGGCCAAAGGAGAGACACACCAACCATCTGTCAGTCTGTCATACTGTGGTGGCTTGTGAGTTGCTATGATGCTGAAGGCTATGCTACTGCTATTTCCAATACCAGCAGGGTCACCCTTGGTGGACAGGCTTCAGCACAGCTTCCAGACTAAGACAGACTAGGAAGAAGGACCTGGTGATCTACTTCCAAAAATTAGCCACTGAAAACCCTATGGATCACAACAGAATAATGGCTTGATACAGTGCTGGAAGATGAGCCCTCTAGGTTGGAAGACAACAATGGACTCAAGCATGTCAATCATGAGGACAGCATAGGACCAGGCAGCATTTCGTTCTGTTGTAAGAAACCTATATCCCCATGAGTTGGAGCTGACTCGAAAGCAACTAACAGCAACAACAACAGTGAAGGAAAGGCAGGTGAAGCTTTCCAGAGACGGTTACAGCACCTGCAAAGAAATGCCTATCTCAAAGTCATCCACAGCAAAAGATGCTAACACCACCTCACAACAATCACTTTCCTCCTTCAACAAGCAGTTATTGAGGGTCAGCTGTGCACCAGGCACTGCTCCATTCATTGTCACCATCCTCATCACCCTCAAAAAACACATACTATGTGGATCATGGGAAAAAGGTGTGTTCAATGCTGATGGGAATATAAATTCATTATAAGTATTCTAGGGATCAATTCACCAATATTTATCAATCATTAAACTGGTTATACATACCCTCGGACCCAGCAATATTACTTCCATGACTTCACGCTAAAGTCATTAAGAACATTGCAGGAAGGAGAACACCATTAAGTCTACTGTCAGGGGCAGTGCACTGGGTAGGGGGTGTGGCATTAGAAGGGAATTTCCAAGAAAGCTGCCCTGTCCCACAGATGGCTTCAGAAGCCTGTAGGAAAGAGGAAAGCAAAGTAAGAACACTAGAAAAGAGGGACTATGGGGCCTCCACCACCTGTCTGTCCGTGTGTTGTACTGTACTGGCTTGTGTGTTGCTGTGATACTGGAAGTTATGCCACTGGTATTCAAATACCAGCAGGGTCATCCATGGTGGACAGGTTTCAAAGGAGCTTCTAGACTAAGACTAGGGAGAAAGGCCTGGTGATCTACTTCCAAATATCAGTCAGTGAAAACCCTATGGATCACAAAAGAACACTGTCTGATACAATGCTAGAAGATGAGCCCCCTAGGTTGGAAGGCACCACACAGTAGCCGCGACAATGGACTCAAACGTAACAGTAATCATGAAGATGGCGTGGGACGAGGCAATGTTTCCGTCTGTTATACGTCAGGCTGCCTTGAGCTGGGGTCTGCTGGACAGCAACTAACCGCACGAGGCCGAGTGGGGAAAAACACTCCAAACACACCCCTGAGCGTTCCTATTCAACACTCCTGAACCCAAACATTTGCCCACAGAACCTTTCCCTGTTGTTTATTTTTGTTCTCCGTGTCACAACTATTAACATGAAGGAGAGGTCTTGCACAACAGGGCCTGAGGCCAGATATGCGCCAAGCCCCTGGAGATGAGCAAGGCAAGGGCCCTGGGGAGGGCACCCTGGGGCCGGAGGCACAGGCCTATCCGCAGTCCCCCAGGAAGGGTGCTGGCCCAGGGCTCTGCACATCACCCCCACCTGGGGCAGGCCTGCTCTAACTCAGGCTGGGCTGGCTTCCAGGGTTTACTTGGAGTTACCTTTCCTGAACTCCCTGGGCATAACCCCCTGGAAGCCCTAGAAGGTATGATTACTGCTTCCTAAGACTTTGAATCTTCCCATCAGGAAAACAATGCCCTGCCAAGAGAGGCTGAGGACCTGTGTCAGCTGGAGGCAAAAACACGGTAGAGCTGTTGGCAGAGACACAGCTCTGCCGAGGTGGGACCTCTTCCCAGGGAGGTGAGAGATCCAGGAGGGTGTGCAGGGTGCAGACGAGTGAGCGAGGGAGAAGCAGAGAGGGAGAGTGAAGAGCAAGAGACAGAAATGGGGGCAGAGAGACGGGAGGGAGTGGGGAAGAGAGGAGAGAGAGGTAAGGGACGGGGAGGAGGAAGGGGAGAGGGAGAGATAAGAACACAGGATGGAAGTAGAGGAGGAGGAAGGTGAGACAGGATTTTTAGAGGACAGAGGGAAGGGGAGGAAGCAGAGGAAGTGGAGAAAGGGAAGGGGAAGAAGGGAGTGGGAGAGGAAAGGCAAAAATTTTATTTCCCGTGAAGTCTTACAAACTACCTGAGGCATTTGGAGCAAGTACCCAAATAAATACTCTAGAAGGAGCCCAGCTTCACGCAGTGACAGCAGATTCACAGTGAATAATGAACCAGATGATTCTACTTACTTGAATGTAGTGAACCTTTTATATATTCTAACTGGCAGAGCACAGTCACTGCCAAGGGATTTAGGGCATGGCTCCACAATTTACTGTGATATAAAAACAAAAAAGACATAGTATCTAAGATCTTATGTTTCAATGAGCCAAGTACTATTCAGATTGGAGTCCCTCCACAGCCCTTGGTCATCCGATGTATTTTTTGTTTTCTGTGACCTAATACATATTTATACTAATAATTAACTCTTGAATTAATTTCCTGAAGTAGAAATGCACATTTTAGGTAATACATCATTCTGCGCTTAAGACGTTACAATAAGCAAACTCCAAAGACAAGTTTGACTACTTTGAAGAACATCCATTTAAATTATTTACTTTAAAATCTCCCTTATTCATATATAGAGCATTAAAATACCACTTCGTAACTGACTTTTATCCCTTCAAAAAGTTTATCAAACTTTCTGGACCCACTGAGGCTGCGGGAATCCCCAAGACTACTGCCATGAAATACTCTTTAAACCTTGAAGCAAAACTATCCCCTGAGGTCACCTTTAAACTAAATAACGGTTTAACTCAAAAAGTACAGATAGTCACCCTTGAGTACCGCACTCTTTAAAAAAATTATATGAGACCAAATGGACAACAGTTACTCTAAAGCAGAGATGAGAAGCTTGGGGGGCAGTGAGTCTAAGTTAATGGGAAAAAAACAACCAGAACAGAAATAACAAGAATGTTGACACAATGTGAAGAATATAACCAATGTCACCGAACATTATGTGCAGAAACTGTGGAATGAGAGTGTGTTTTGCTATGTATACTTCCACCAAAAATAAAATAAAATATATTTTTTTAATTGTTTTAAAGTTTATCAAAACAACATCACTACGGCTTGTAATATTACATTACATGCACATGACAAAATTAGATTATTTCTCATATTTGGGATGATCTGTTTTACTTTGTGATTCTCCTGACCACAATTCAAGTTCAACTGTGTTCAAGCCAGATCAAATTCAAGTTCAAAGCAACCAAAGATATAATTTTAGTGCATAATGGAAAGTCTTACTAAAATTGTGAGATGTGTCTTCTTAAAGAACATTTGTGATAAAAAAAATTATAACTCAAATATGGCACTTGGCAGCTAAGACATTCTGGAAATGTGGCCCATACCTCTGGGCCTCTGGGCTTTTGCCCACTTCCCGATGAACTTCTTGGTGAGTCTGAGGCTTGGATCAGTTCCTCTGGGCAATGGTTCAGAGCCACCAGCCTGCCCTGCTCCTAGGCCTGAGACTCACATTCTTGTGCCTTCTCCCCCAGGTGCCCAGCACTCCCAGCCAAAGAGATCCCGGCTGCACAGCCCTGGGTGGGAGGCCAGGACACACCATCCCAATCTTTCAGACATGAAAAAAGGTTTTGCCCAGAGGCTGTGTTGGGCAGCGTGGGAGGCAGGCTCCTGCTCCATTCTGTCCTTGCGTTCGTGTCTACAACACACATCAGCCCTCATGTCCACCTAGAGATGTATCCTGCATCCTTGTGGCCTGACTCACGTGGCTGTGCTCCATAGATGGGACAGGCTGTGTTCTAGCTCCCAGAACCATCCTGCAGGCCCTGCCTGGCGGACAAGAGGGAGGTCCACTGATCCCCCCAGAGAGATGGGCCTCGTCCTTACCTCTCATTTCCGTAGCTGAGGAGCCATTGGACCATGCCGTCCATTTATTCCTGTGCCTGCTGATTTCCTGGACTTTGCAGATGTAGCGGCCCTGATCAGTGGGCCGGAGGGCTGACACGGACAGCCTGTACAGCGTCCCGCGCTGCTCCTCGTGGAGCTGCAGCCTCCGCCGGCTGGCGCTGCGGCTGTAGTTACCGTAGTACTGTACCACCCTGAGCTTGGTCATCTTAATCATCAAGGTTTCCTGGGAGCCAGGCAGGGCAAAGAGCCAGCGCACCGCCAGCAGGCTGTCTCTCCGCCGCTTCTGGGACACGTGGCAGTACAGAGTGGCATTGTCCCCCTCCAGGTAGTCCACCACAGGCCCTGGGGACACGGTGACGTTGAGGGCCCCACAGACCTCTGCAGAGAAAAGGGAAGGAGGACGGTCATGAACACTGCTGGCTTTTCTCCGTACGGAAATGCCCCAGGGAAGCCCCCAGGTGGCGAATGTCCTGGATGACCTGCGCTGCCAAGAGGGCAGGCTGCCCAATGCTCTCACACTCCCCTCCGCCTTCGTGGGGACAGAAGGACGGAAGTTTTCCAGGGGGTAACATGAGGCATTTGGTCTGCATGGATTCCAAACACTGGCACCTGGACCCAGACGAATTTTTTTTAATAGTTTTAATTATTTATGAATATTTATTTATAACTAATTTAATTATTTATAAATATTTTTAATTTGCTGATATTTAAAATTCAAGAGACTTCACATAAAAATTTGGATTTTTTAAATCTCTTAAAAATTTCCAGCCCATATCCCACCCTCTGCCAACCCCCACCACCCCTGCCTGACCTTCTGCCTGACGCCACTCGGCACTGTGGGTCCCAGAGCTGCCCTGGTCCACAAAGGGCCTTCCGCACCATGGCCCTGCCTGTCCAGGCCCCTTCCCTGCTCAGCTACTTCAACTGTAGCCCACACAGAGAAGCAGGACAGCCAAGTAGGGTGCCACAACAGTGCCACTGAGCTGGACGACGGGGGTTTCTCAGTTCTTGCTGTGTCTTTGGAGTCAAGGTCTATGGTCTCAGAGTTGAAACACAGAAATCAAGAACAGGCCCCAGGACGAGGGAGGGATAAGAGAATCTCCAACACCCCCAAAATGCTTCTGAGTTCCAGGCCCACCCAACCACTACTTCCTGCCATTTAGCCTCTTAGTTAGAACCCGCACCCCGGGCAAGGGCTGCCCACCCCAGTGGCCGCTCTGCTCCCAAAGCGGCCTTTGGCAGTGCCGCCCCCACGCCTACCCACACCAGCCAGACCGGCAGTGTGTCAGAGAGGGTCATTGTCTCCCAGGTGTTCCCAAAGACTAGGTGAGGTGGCTGGGCTTCCTGGAGCTTACGGGGGCTCAGTGGCATTCATGGTGGGGCTGTCCACTGGGAGGCAGGAGAGGCCAGAGCTCAGAAAACAACGCTTTGCAGACTGTGCCCCAGAACCACCTTCTGTCCAGTCCCATCCCCTCCCCAGCACTGCAAGGTGGACAAGACCAGGGTGCACTGTTCACTGACCACCTCGCTGCACAAGCAGGTATACCTGGGGGCATCCCCAAAGGTCACCTTCTAGTCACATAAGGGGCCTGCACTCTAGATGTCAAAGTTGCCAAAACTTTGAGCCCTGGTTAGTGCTTCAACTAAGCAAGCGGGACACATAAAAAAGGATCAAGATGTGAACACCTGACAAAGAGGCTGCCGGTCAACACAGGTGCGGCCCTGGGGGAAGGAGGGAGAAAGTCCTGTGGAAAGTATCCTTCGCCGTGACATCCAGGCCAAAAGGCCAACATCACCGTCCCCTTTTATGGTTTCCATTACCGATTTAATAAATACCTTGAGAGAGATGATTTGGGGGTCAGTTTTTTGGTCATCTCTTAGAAGTCAGGCACTAGCCCACCAGATAATGTAAGATAATCTCTGCATTTCGAGATACTTAACCACATCCGCCAAGTCGGTTAGGGAGATTAGGAAGTGGACATCTTTGGGGGCCATTATTCAGCCTGTCACATCATGATAGTCTTTTGCTACCTTTAAAAGAATAGAAAATAAATTCAGAAGAAAGAGGCTGATGATCAACTAGACTCCAAGCCCCTTGTGGGCAGAAATGATGCCTTATATGTCTACAGGGAAGAGGGGAAAGCAAGCCCAGAGATACCTGGGCACACTTGCAGTCCCACGGAAACTCCAGGAAAGAGCAGGCTCCTAGTGCCCACCTCACTGCAGACAGAGCCACGTGGGGCAAAAGAAGAGGGGCTGGCCCCCACCGTCATCGTGCATCCCACCCACCACGTGCCAGAGTAAATAACAGGCAGCGGTCAGTCCAGGGGACCTCCTCCCGATTGCTAAGGCCCTGGATGAAGTCCACACTGGCCCCGATGAGCACCCATGCAGCCCGGGAACAAGGCGATCCCCTGCCAACAGGGCCTCGTGGCTCGCAAGCCAGTGGAGAGCAGCAGAAACACAGCTGTTAGGTTTCAGAATCTCAGTCCACCTCATCCGCCCCCGAGGGCTACCCATGGGAGTCAAGAAAAGCTGGGGAAGGCAGGAAATTGAAACAATATGGGTGGGCTGAGAGTGCAGCCAGACCCCACACCCCAGTCTCCTCCTATTAACGCCACGTGAAGGAGCGATTATTTATAGTGACTGAGACCAAGAGAACATGCCAAGTGCTCCAGTACCACGGGGCCAGATTCCATGCTAGAAGCAAACCAGTAACTCTTCCACTTCCGCAGCCCACTACTGGAGCTCTGGTGGAGACGGATGGACTGACTGAACCATCTCTCCAGCTGAACTTCCTATTTCACTTTATCTGCACGCCTCTCTGCCTTCACCTCGCCCCTTACTCTCTTAGCGTCTGTTTCTCCCACTGACATGCAAAGGCCCTGTGTACAGGAGGTCTCATTTCAGCCCATACACTCGCCACCAGCCTAGGTGTCTACAGCCACTGTCAACACCAGGGATGGGTGGTGTGTGCTGCAGCGGTGATGTCCATGGCCCCCACAGGGTCATAAAGCTTTGCCAGGGCACACAGCTCTCAAGTCAGGGGATCTGATGCTCCAGGTACAGGAGACAGCTCATCGCACTCAGCTGGGAAAGGGCACCATGAGAAGCAGGGGGGAAAATGCTGTAGAGGGTGCAGCACCCAGCAAACATCAGCTGACGGGATCCCATTTACATAATACGACCGAAGGCATCATACAGCTCTGCCCCCTGCAATGTCAGGCCCCAGGGGGCTCAGCAGAGAAAACCCAATGGGAGTCCGGACGACGGGAATACAAGGGCAACTCAAGGGACAGCTGCAGGTCCGTACAGGGCCGGGGAAGGAAGAGTCCAGGCCTGTTCTTTCTGTACCTCAGGCTGAAGGACCTGTGCTTACCTGCAGGGCAGAGCAGCAAGCTGAGCAAAGGGCCCAGGCTGCTCTCAGGCACCCCGACACCAGCTAAGAGAAAGGAAGCCGCCACGGGCAGGGGCAGATTCTCCCCTTTCCTGGCCTGTCGTCAGCTGCCGTCGAGTGGATTTCAACTCCCAGCGACCCATGTGACAGGGTAGAACTATGCCACAGGGTTCTCTAGGCTGTAATCTTTATGGGGTCTTCCTCCCACGGAGTCACGTGATGGGTTCAAACCACCAACCCTTCCGTCAGCAGCCGAGCGCTTAAATGTTGTGCCACCAGGGCTCCTTTTTCCCCTGCCTAGGAAGAATCGCTGAAAGCATTCTGGCCTGAGGAAGAACACAATTTCTTGCTGTCTGACTGCATTCCAGGGAACTGAGGTGCCAAGCAGGGCGCTCGGCGTTTCTGCTCCCTCTAGCTTACGCCCAGCTGGGTTCATCTATCCAGTCAACAAATGACTGCTGAGCGTCAATCAAGCACCGGGTACTGTGTGAAGAAGAAAACAATACCCTTGACCTAATGTTGCTGAGAGCCCTTTGGGTAAGGCAGCTGTGAATCGGGAAACAGATACATGAGTCTGTAACTAGCAACAATGTCAAGGCTATGGAGAACAAGTACAGGGCTTACGACAATCCTGGTGGGATCCTGATCCACTCTGTGGGGCGGGAAAGAGATCCTAGGGATGTGATCATGAGCTGAAGGCTGAGTTCAGCAGTGGAGGGGTGACCTTCCTGGGAGCAGACCCTGCCTGTGCAAAGGCCCTGTGGCAGGCCTGGCACAATCTGGAAAGAGAAAGACCAGTACCCTTTGGTGAGCTGCACTCTGATCAAGACAGCCACCCCCCATCTGTACATGGACCTCAGGGGGGACTTTCCACCCCAACCGGGGCCCCCAAGGCCAGTTCTTAAGGAGGAATATGACAAAGATGGGGAGGGAAGAGACCGACTAAGCCATAGGGACGAGGACTCCTGTTGCAGTGAACCCCATTCCCTCAACAAGCCCGTGTTCTGTTCCCCCAGCCCTGGGAGCCCACCCTGGGCCTCATGAGCCAGCTAGAGAGAAAAGAAGACACAAGGACGAAGCACCTGGTTCTGTCAGGTGGGAGGCTCTGGGGCCCCAGTGTCCTCATCTGAAAATGAGAAAACAGCGCCTTGCACAGGGAGTTTAAGGCTCCAACAGAAAAGATGACTTTGCGTGCCTGAGAGCTGGGGAGGTGGGGCGAAAGGAAGTGAGAGGCACCCTGCGCTGGGAGCAAGGTCAGCCCCAAGCTTGGGTTAGTCTCTGCTGTCAACACAGGTAAATTTTAGCAACTTTTGAATAAGGGCCCATGTATTTTCATTGTGCATTGGATCCTGTAAATTGCATAGCTGGTCCTGCCTATAAGTGGCTCTTAAACTGCCGTTGATGAGTTACAGGGTCAAACCTCTTGTTCACACTTGGACAATGGTCTGAAAAGGACTAACACTGTTGTGAAAACAGCTTCGAAGGACGGCCGTGTAGCCAAGTAGTGCAGGACCCACTCAGAGTGATGCAGGGAGGGGGTGGCCACTCCCAGGTGCAGGGAGCACAGGAGGCACCCCGCCTCGCCTGCCCCGAAAACTGTGGGGAGAGCATACGACAGGAGCCCCTCCCTTCTCACCTGGGCAGTGGTGTCCTGGGGGCTCTGTGCCCCACACTCACCCTCTGCCCTGAAGAAACGGTCCCACTCACTTTAGGAGGCCAGGTGCCTCTATGCTGATAAGGAATGCCAACCGTCTGTATCAATCGAAGCGAAAATCTTGTTCTTATTAGGACAGTCTGGATGCATGACAACTAAATCTCTGAAAGAAATACAACTCTACGTCTTAAAACTCCATGGCGGTAGGACCCAGTGTTTATGGAGCAGGCAGCAGTGGTGCTTCCAGACCCAGCCTGGGGGATGGTGTGTTTACATTAAGCACACAGCCTGAAACTCTCTCATTCAGGACAATCATACCACCTTGCCTGCTGATAGGGCTAACGTTTGCTGGGTATTAAGTATATGCCAAGCATGGTTCTAAGTGCCTTAGGTACAGTTCCTCAGTTTATCTTTATACTATGTTCATGCCCATTTTATGGATGAGGGACTGAGGCACAGAGACCTTAAGGAACCTGCTCAAGCTCACACAGTAAGCAACAGAGCTGAAATATGAACCTAGGCAATCTAGCTCCAAAGACCACTCTTAACCACAACTCCAGACTACAGAGTGGCTTTTAGTAAATGTTCTGCTCCTCAGTTTTCTTTTCTGTAAAATGAGGGGTGGGACAAGTTGACCAGTCAGGTCGCGCTCAGTCCTGGAAATGGAGAGGTAGGAGCGTGTGGCAGTTAAGAGCCCAGGCGTGGTACCAGGCGTTGTACCCAGGCCTCCTTCAGGACAATGGTGAGGATCGTTTCTGAAGCACTGAGAAGGGTGTGCAGCTGCAGCGAGTGCTGGGCAAGCTTGCTACCACCATTATTCCAGGACGTGGCCATGGGCATCGCCACGGCGGGCTCTAAAGGATCTCAAATTCCAATTCTTACCGTTCCTAAGGTCTCCTTGGAACATGAGGATATGTCCTGGACCCCCAAGAGTCCCATCTCTGGGGGGCCCTCTCTGACAACACCTGCAGTTAGGAAGGCCATCAGGAGCCTGGGTGAGGACGAGGTGCAGTCAGACCTAACCCTGGAGATGGCTGGGTGGGGAGGGCACTGGTATGGACTGTGTCCCCCAGAAATATGTGTTGTAAATCCTAACCCCTATAATATGCATACCTAGGTTCATCGCAGCACTATTCATAAAGCAAAAAGATGGAAACAACCTAAGCGCCCATCAACAGAAGAATGGATAAGGAAAATGTGGTACATACATACAGGGGAATACTACTCAGTGATAAAGCAAAATGAGTGCCCAAAATACCTTGGAACATGCATGAACCTGGAGGACATTATGTTGAAGAAATAAGTCAATCACAAAAAAACAAATATTGTATGATCTTATTTTTATGAAATGACAATATACAGAAACTGATGTTCATTAGTGGTTACCAGGGTTGGGGGAGGGGAATTCACTCTCTAGACTGCAGACAATTGTTATTTTTGGTGATGGGAAAGGTACCACCGAATGACGGTGAAGTGTACACAGGTTGACAAAGGTAAATGATGTCACTAAAGAGTACACAAGAGAAAAGGACCTGTTGGTAATTGCTATGGAACATACAATTATGAAACAACAGCAAAAACAACCAAACTGTGTATGTGCGGATATGTATGCATGCATGTAGGCATATACGTGTATAAAAATCTCAAACCAAATCCACTGTTGTCAATTCCAACTCATAGCGACCCTAGAGGACAGAGAACTGCCCCCCAGGGCTTCCAAGACTGTAAATCTTTACGGAAGCAGACTGCCACATTTTTCTCCTGCCTAGCGGCTGGTGGGTACGTATATATGTGTGTATATATAGGTGTATGCATACAGATGAAAACTCTGGTGGTGTAGTGGTTAAGAGCTACATACGGCTGCTAACCAAAAGGCTGGCAGTTCAAATCCAGCAGCAGCTCCTTGGAAACCCTATGGGGCAGTTCTACTCTGTCGCAATCAACTCAATGGCAAAAGGTTTGGGTTTTTTTTTCTTTTTTTGGTTTATACCTGTGACTATAATCCCATTTGGGGATGGGTTTTCTTTGTTAAGAGGCCATAGCAGAGACGGGGAAAGCCAGATGCCACACCACATGAAGATCACCAAGAAACCAAGAAACAAGGACCTTCCCCCAGAGCCGACAGAGAGAGAAAGCCTTCCCCTAGAGCCAGTGCCCTGAATTTAGACTTCTCACCTCCTAAACTGTGGGAAAATAAATTTCGGTTTGTTAAAGCCACCCGCTTGTGGTGTTTCTGTTAAAGCAGCACTAGAGAGCTGAGACAGGTAGGGTCTCAGGCTATCCCCTCAAGGGACCAGCACGCACCTCTATCTGCAGATGTGGAGAAACCCCACACTCCCCCAAGCCAAAGGCTACCCATGGCAGCAGCATCCTGACTGTGCCCCTCACATCCCGCTTACCACACCTGGCTCTACACAGGCTGTGAGGGCTGGCCAGGCCCAAAGACCCAAGTGTGACTGCCAGTCAGACCTCCCACCACAGTCGGCCAAGTCGGTGACTCTGTGAAAAGGCATGCCACAGTGCGGATTTTCAGGTTCACTGGAAGCCTGGCTGCTTCACTCTGTTGTCCAAGTCCCTCTTCCTCAGAACCCGGTTCACATTCCAGCTCCACCACTAGGGACAATGACTTAACTCTGGGAGCATCGATTTCCTCATTTACAAGACAATGGCAACACAGCATAGCATAGAGGCTGCAAGCACAAAGCCTTGGGCCAGCTTTCCTGGGCTCAGATCCCAGTTTCACTCATCACTTGCAGCCTTGTGACTTAAGGTGAGTCTGTCACTAGTCAGTACCTCAGTATTCTCATCTATAAAATGGGGATAATAATAGCACCTACCTCAGAGGTTACTGTCCAGATTAACTGAGCTAATACTTATAAAGCGCTTGGATATATTAACAGTTGCTCTTGTCATTATTACTTTGAAGTTTTGTGCTGATTACATAAGATCACATGTCCCGCGTGACTTGGCACCAACAAGGCACCTGGTAAAGTTGGGCCATTAGTACTGTTATTTATCATTACAATCATCCTAAACCGCAGGATACTGTAGCCAGCCCCTCCCTCGGCAGCCAGCTGAGCCGGGTCCTGGGAAATACAGAGGGAAAATTCTTCAAAAACTTTTGAGAGAGCAGTAAAGCCCCAGAGGAACTCAGTGCCGGCAGAGAGGGTACCCCCAGGGCAGGGGGCTAGCCTGTCAGGGCCCCACTTCGCTCCATGGGCGACACCCGACTTCACCAAGCCTGGTCATCCTAAAACATCCAAGAGCAGGTCTCCAGCCTCCACTTTCGGGTCAGGGCCGACCCAGCCACTCGGACTCTGTCTTCTAAGTACTCTCCGACCAGAGCCCAGATGACCCGCCGGCAGTTGATGGTCCTGTTGTGGAACAAAAACAACTACGAAGGGTTGCGCGTCCCTGCTTACATCTTGCACGCTGAGGCCTGCGCCCCGGGAAGGAAAACTGGGACTGGAGTTCTTGCGTGAGCGCGGGGGCCCTTGGCGGAGCCGGGGAAGGAGCCGGCCGGCCGCGCCCGCGCGCCGGCATCCGCGGAAAGTTGGTAGGGTCCGCGAGCCTCGCC
>NW_004444136.1:1988412-1989626 GCF_000243295.1 Trichechus manatus latirostris | reverse complement strand
CGCCGGAGCCAGCAGCACGGCCGCCGCTAGGGCCAGGAGCCGCATCTCCCCGGCCACAGCCCGGCACAGTGACGCGGGGCAGCCGGGCGCCCTTCCTCGGCCCGCCCCGGACGAGCCCGCCCCGCCCCCTCCCAGCCCCCGCCCCCTCGGGCGGAGGGCCTTTGTGCCTGCGAGCGCTTCTGGGTCCCTCAGCCGCAGGGGAATGAGGGATGACCCGCGCGAGGCGAAGTTAGCTTTCATTCTCCCATCAACCGTGGGTGTCTCCTTTTCACCACCCCATTTCACAGGTGAGAAAACTGAGGCTCGGAAAGGTCATCACCCGTGCCAGATGTGACACAGCAAATGGGTAGCTGAAATGTGCCTTATTAAGCCTTGCGGGGTGGGAGGTGGGGCTGGGACCTGGGCAAAGATGGGGAAAGGGAAGTAGGGGGAAGACCTCCACCAACCCCGGGGGCTGAGGGTCACCTGTTGGCAGATTGCTCCAGGGGCGCCTTCTGGAGCCAAGGAGTTGCTGAAAGGGGGAAGAGCCCCTTTCTGCTGTCCTGACTTGGACGATGATGCCTGTGATGGGGACCCTTGGAAAACTGAGAGGCTCCACATGGACAGTTCAGAGTGTGTGTAACAGCAACAGTAAAGACTGTGAGGTGCCCTGAGTCAGGCCTGGGCTACGTGGGTGCTTTGGACCATGTCCCTGACTCCTGGCTCTGAGAGGCAGGTGTTGTTCTCTGGAGCTGTGAGACCCTGGGACGGCTCCTTAATCTCCACGTGCCTCAGTTTCCTCCATCTGTACAATGTGGAAAGTGAGTGCCTCCCTCATCAGGTGGGGTGTTTAGAAGGTTAAATGAGAGACTTCCTGTTTATTGGACGCTACGCATGGCACATGAATGTCAGCTATTATGATTGTCGTTAAGGTCACACAACCAGGAAGGGGTGACAAGGCCACTCATCCCAGGTGACTCTGAGCCAATGCCTGGTCTCTTAACCACAGTTCTAAACTTGTATCAGCCTGACTGGTCTCTCAGAATCCCAGGCACTTCCCCAGGGTCCCTGGGCCACACAGGTATCTGCCACTGGGAGACCCTGACACGGAGCGGGGCCTACTGCTGGTGGGAGGGCAGGGCCTGGGCTGACCATCAAGGTAGCAGGACTGGACAGAGTGGCCCTGCTCCTCCGCCAGGTTGGTGGGAGGGCAGGGCCTGGGCTGACCATCAAGG
>NW_004444136.1:1986304-1988312 GCF_000243295.1 Trichechus manatus latirostris | reverse complement strand
AGCCAGGCTGGTGGGAGGGCAGGGCCTGGGCTGACCATCAAGGCAGCAGGACTGGACGGAGTGGCCCTGCTCCTCAGCCAGGCTGGTGGGAGGGCCTGAGAAGCCCACAGTGAATCTTCGTGGCAGGTCAATGGGTCTGATGCCAAGGACAAAAAGTGAGGACAAGAACTTTGAAGTCCTGTGGGAGGCTAATGTGTGTGGGTGTGGGATGAGGGTAGAGGAACAGAGCAGGAACAAAGCCCCAGAGACCCTCAAATGCCAGGCCCAGGAGTTTGTACTTATCCCAAAGAAGGAGGAAGACGAGTCACCGTGGCCCCCAGGCGTCATGAGGGAGGGCAGCAGGGGAAGAGCAGGTTTTGGGCAAGGGACTACACTGAGCCTACCATGTCTAATACCTTTGACTGAAGATCTAATGGAACATGTTGACTGTTGAGGTCTGTGACTCAGAGCAAGGGTGGGCTGGGGAAAGTGAACTGATTCACCCTCCAGCTGATATGGGGTACCATTGCCCAAGGCCAGTTCTCTGAGACAAGAGGAGGGCTGAGTACTGAGCCCTAGAAAGTTCATTCCTGCCCAGGGCCCAGCACATGCGGGGCATCAACAGATATTTCTGGCCTGCGTCAGTGAATTCCTGCATGGAGAAGGGGAGGGATGGAAGGAGGGAGGGAAAGGAGGGAAGAGGAAAACAGGTTACTGTTTCAGAAACAGCAGACAAGGAGAGAGCCATGGAAGGGGCTGACAAAAAGAGATGGGGTGGGGGCCAGGAAAGCGTGGTCGCTGAGTCAGCTTTCAAAGAGAGGGCGTCTTATCCCCAAAAAACAGCAACAGGACAGCAAAGACGAGCCCCAGTCTCTCATCCTAACCCAGGCCTGGAGACTCCACCTCTCTCCTGCGTGTCAGATTTTCCTAACACTAGCCTTTGTGGGGCCAGGGGAAGCTGCAGCTGGGAGCAACATTGGTGCCAGAACTCTGCTGTGAGACGCAGCACCCTGCACCCTCTGCTACCCTTCATACTCACGCTAGTGGACACGCCTTGTCTGCTCATCTGGTCTCCCTGCTCCACCCCCCCCCTTGTGGCTTGGTGGCTGCTCAATACTTTGAGTTAATCAATACTTTGGGTCAGTGGTGGGGCTCGGCAGAACCAATTCTTGGAAAGACGGACAGTGAGTTCCATCAAAGGGCAGTAATGACCTCCTAGGGGTCTTCAGAAATGTGTGGGGCATTTCTGCATGTTACGATAATGTGGGGACAACTGGCATTCAGTGGGCAGAGGCCGGGGATGCAGTGCCCTACAGGCAGTGGGCAGTCCTGCACGGTGAAGGATGGTCCCACACCAAATGCCAGTCATGCCCCGTTGAGAAGCAGACACAGAGAATGAATGAAAACCACCTGCCCTGTACTCTGAGGGCTCTGGGGATTTGTGAGAAGAGGGTTTGAGAGATTCAGAGAGCCACATCCAAGTATGAATTGGCTGTTGCTTACCTTATATCAGATCCGGATCGGCACGCTGCTTGTGCCCAGCGTGCACACTGCTCTCAGTGTAGTCATCTTCAAGGGGGCAGCTCCCACTGCCCGGTCTGCCTCTGCTCTCTGCTCTGCTCCTGCAGAGAAGGAGTGTCGTTCCACTCTGGATACAACCAGGATCAGCTGAGAGCTGCTCCCAGCCACTCTGGACCAAGGGGGAACCAGGAAACTCAGTTAGGACTGCCCAGACCACCCACAAACACTGGTCCCAAATAGAGCCAGGGCTGGTCAAAACAAAAACCTGCCTGATCAATAGATAAGTGGTATCTTGGGAGAAGGATGAGACAGTACACAGTACAGGGGAAACTACCACAACCTGTACAAGGAAAGGTCATGGAAGCCCCATAGACACATCCAAACTCCCTGAGGGACTGAATTGCTGGCTGGAGGGCTCTGGGGACCATGGTCTCGGGGAACATCTAGCTCAATTGGCATGACACAGCTTATAAAGACAATGCTCTACATTCTACCTTGGTGAGTAGTG
>NW_004444136.1:1981866-1985457 GCF_000243295.1 Trichechus manatus latirostris | reverse complement strand
AAAAAAAAAACCTGCCTGATGGCCGACGAGCCCGGGCAGCTGCTAGACCCAAGCTCAGGCAGCCACCAATGGCAGGCTGGTTGCTTCTCCCAGCTTTCCTCACTGTCATGAAGGCAAGGATGCGGAGAGCTAGTCCTTGATGGCATCTGGAGTAACCGCCCTCCAAGGCAGAGAAAGCAGAGTTGCCTAGTGAGTTGAGAAAATATCTCATCCTACCAACCCTTCTTCCTTACCACCCCCTCCCATATACACCACTCACAGGATGCCCCATATACAGTTACTGTGGTCTCCAACAACTAGGAGGACCCCAGTGCTCTTGGCCAAAGAATGGATGAGGTTCTTCCCCAGTGCACTTTTATCTCTTCTTGGTACCCACCCCTCCACAAATGTTGTCCTCATTCTGCCTTCCCACAGATTGAGCCCCTCTCAACCAAAGTTCCAAGATCTGATCAGCTTCTTTTCCATCTTGTTACGTGTTGTCTGATTGATTTCGACTCATAGCAACCCCATGTGACAGAGTAGAACTTCCCCATAGGGTTTTCTAGGCTGTAATCTTTACAAGAGCAGATCACCAGGTCTTTCTCCTGAAGAACCGCTGGGTAGGTTCAAACTGCCAGCCTTTTGGTTAGCAGCCAGGCACTTAACATTGCACCTCCAGGACTTCTTTTCTTTTCCACTGTCCCACCCAAATTCATGTAAGTATTTCTATTCCCTCAGGGACTTTCTCTGCACCTGTAGCTAACTGATGAACTAATTCATGCCAACATGTAAAAGGCTGATATTTTCTTAACGTCTAGCCTTCCAAGGATATTATTATTCCAGTACCATACAAAAAACAAACCTGTTGCTGTCGAGTCTATTCCGACCCATAGGGACCCTGTAGGACAAAGTAGAACTACCCCATAGGGTTTCCAAGGAGCGCCTCATGGATTTGAACTGCCAGCCTTAAACCACAGAGCCACCAGGGCTCCACATTATTTGCTGATGGTGAAATTGCTGAGCCATTAACTACCTCTGAGGAAGAGATTGTGTGGATGAAGGATGAGCTCTCCAGAGGACAAAAAAAAAAATCTTTGCCCTGTTTATTAGGGTAGCTTTTGTCCTAGAAATGCAGAGCCTCCGTCCTAGCTCTGCTTGGGATGTCTGAGATAACTGCTTTTCAGGGGAGTTGCTAAGTTTCTATCATTTCAAAATTCAGCTTGAAAAAGCATCACCTCTTCTGGGAAGCCTTCCATGCCCCCAAAAGCTTAGCTAGATCCCCTGTTCAGAGACGCCACAATTTCCTATGCAAACCTCTACATACAGCCCTGTGGATACTTGTCAACCAGTTCATACCGCTGCTGGGCTGTCTGATACCTGCGGGCAGACACTGGATATAAGTCATCTCTGTATCCTTCCTACCTATTGTTAGCTGCCATTGAGTCAGCTCCAACACGTGGCAACTTGTGTATAACAGATGAAGCAATCCCTGGTCCTGCACCATTTTCAGGGTCCTTCCTTCCTAGGAGGCTCATCTTCCAGCACTATAAAAAACCTGTTGCTGTCGAGTCAATTCTGACCCATAGTGACCCTATAGGACAGAATAGAACTGCCCCATAGGGTTTCCAAGGAGGGCCTGGTGGATCTGAACTGCTGACCTTTTGATTAGCAGCCGTAGCTCGCTGTAGCTCTTAACCACCGTGCCATCAGGGGTCCACTGTTGTGACCTGTCAGGTTCAATGGCTAATTTTCTGAAGTAGATAACTAGGCCTTTTTTCCTAGTTTGTCTTAACCTGGAAGCTCCACTAAAGCCTGTCCACCATGGGTGACCCTTCTGGTATTTGAAATACCAGTGGCATGGCTTCCAGCATCACAGCAACACGCATACCACCACAGTACGACAGACTGCCAGACGGGAAACACCGTGGTTAAAAGTCTGTGGAATGAATGAGGGATATTCCGCATTGAGTGCTCCCAAACAGGAGTCCTTGAAGCATACCCAGGCTTCTAAAAGCTCTCCAGTAGATTTTTTTAAAAACTTTAGGGAGATTTTGAAAATCAAAATACACACGCACACACACACACACACACACACACACACACACACACACACACACAGATTACATGGATAAGCACCTTATGAACACCTAGGGGCACCTGATCCCAGTGTCCTTGTTTGCATTTATGTTGGCAGTCATGGTGCCTTCACGTGGCATTACCTACAGGTCTACGCTGGGCAACTGTGTCATCTTGCCACCTGGAGGTGAGGACCTATCACCCCCAGAAGAATCTGTGTTGCATTAAATTCAGTAATTTTCAGTTAATTGTCTTGGGCTTTCAAGGTAAATACATCGTCTTTTTCTGCAAATGAATAATTTCTGTCCTTTATGATATTTTAGATAACATTTCTGTCTCGTGTCTTATTGGATTGGTTGCAACTTTGGAACAATGGCAAATTAAAAATTGTAATGAATGACGTCTTTGACCTGATTTCAGTAGTAACAACTGTAGTTTTTTGATATTTGGTTTGAGATATTTATATCGTCTTCAGAATATTTTTTTCTTAGTTTCTAAAGAACGTATAACAGGAATGGTTATTATATTTTATTACATGTCTTTTTTTTAATCGAATATAATTCACATGCCATAAAACTCAGACTTTGAAGTATGCGATTCAGTGGTTTTTAGTATATTCACGAAGTTGTGCAACCATTACCACTATCTAATTCCAGATAATTTTAATCACTCCAAGCAGAAACCCTGTACCCATAGCTGTCACTCTCCACCATTCTCTCCCCAGCTCCTGGCAACCATTAATCTACTTTTTGTGTCTATGCGTTTGCTTATTCTGGACATTTCTTATAAGTGGAATTATACATTATGTGGTTTTTTATGTCTGGCTTCTTTCACTTAGCAAAATGTTTTCAAGGTTCATCCATGTTGGCAATTTGGTTTCATCAACACCAAGATCAACAGTTACATAAAATTAATGTTGCTAGTTTTATTGCTCTTGTAATTGTGTTTGTATTTAATTTATAAATTTATTTTTGTTTTTCAATTGTAAAGCACCTATAAACTGGAAGTGTTTTTACCCAATTTTATGTTTGTGTTGTTTAAGTAACGTGAAGCAGCAATAACTTAAGTCAACACTGGCTGCGTAACCATGTTCTATGCCTTTGAAAAGGATGGTACTGGAGTTTGCAAAACAATGCTATGAAGAATTCACACTCTCTTCTTTTAAGACAGAGTCCCTGGCTGTTGCAAACACTTACCACGTTCAGCTGCTGACCAAAAGTCTGGAGGTTCAAGTCCACATAGAGGCGCGTTGGAAGAAAGTCATGGCAATTTACATCCCAAAATCAAGCCATTGAAAAATCCTGTAGAGGACAGTCCTACTCTGACACACATGGGGTCACATGAGTCTGAGACAACTCCATGGCAACTGGTTTCCTCCTAAGATGGGTGGTAGCTTGACTCAGTGGCTCCTGAGATGGGGAGCAGGGAGTCCTACAGTAGCACATAAACAAGTTTGTGCAGCATTTGCTGAGCTTTCCTCAGAGTCCTTGTGCTCTGCCCCCAGCTAGGCATCAGCACAGCCCAGTGCACAGCAGC
>NW_004444136.1:1964690-1965594 GCF_000243295.1 Trichechus manatus latirostris | reverse complement strand
TGATATCCACCTGGTGTTTCCCACCTGGTACAACAGAGAACACAAAGCTGTCCTCTTCAAGGGCTGGCTTCTTCATATCCGCTTGAGATCCAGCCCTCTCTCCTCTCCTTTGATTATCCTTGTTTTTTCTTGTGTTACCAGCCTCTCTACTTGATTATCCCCCTTGGCCTATAAACTTGCTCTCTCTCTCCCATCTTCTTCTTTCTTTGGGTTTCCTTTTACCCAGCTATGACCATCGTCACTGTCTTTTAAGCACACTTGTGAGCAGAGTTGTCCGAGGCTCATCTTGGGCAGCTCATCTGATGTCCAATACTGACCCGTGCCCATCTGGCCTCTGCCCAGTCACACATCAAGACTACTCTTGTCAGAGACACCACCGCCTCCGTGTCACAAAATGAATAGAAATTGTTTTGTCCTGAGCTCTCTCCACCCCTCCTTAGCATTTTAGCACTGTTCTCCATTCCTTCTCAAAACAATCTCTTCTTAGTTTTGCAGACTCCAAACAACTCCTAAGAAATGTATTTGTTAGGAAAACGCCTAAGAAATTCCCTCCTCCCCCATTTTGTCTTTCTCTCACAGGTGTGCTCTTTATCTAACCTCTAACAGTTGGGGTGCCCCAGGACCAGGCCTCACCTCTTCTCTCATCTTTACCCCAGCTCCCCAGTTCACTATCATGGTTTTAAACATGGTACCATCCAGGTGCTGTTAACCTCCTAGTTTATGTTTCCAATTCAGACTTGGTCTTCTGAGTTCTCAGTTGTAAACCACTTCCAACTTGACATTTGTACTTGGATGGGCCATTAGCACTTAAAATTAACCATGTCCTAACTGACCTCTATTACTCACACTCCAGAACTTATGCCTGTACATGCACATGCAAGTGTGCATGCTTACACGCACACAC
>NW_004444136.1:1961717-1962827 GCF_000243295.1 Trichechus manatus latirostris | reverse complement strand
GGAAACCATGGTCCCCACAGCCCTCAGCCCAGTAGTTCGATCCCTCAGGGAGTTTGGATGTGTCTATGGAGCTTCCATGACCTTGCCTTGGTCAGGTTGTGCTGGCTTCCCTTGTACTGTGTACTGCCTTACCCTTCACCAAAGTTACCACTTCTCCATTGTCTAGTTAGTGTTTTTCCATCCCCACTGCTCCCCTCCCTCGTAACCATCAAAGATGGTTTGTTTTTGTGTGTAAACCTTTTCATGAGTTTTTATAATAGTGGTCTCATACAATATTTGCACTTCTGTGATTGACTTATTTCAATCTGTATATTGCCCTCCAGATTCATCCACACTGTGAGATGTTTCGCAGATTCATCATTGTTCTTTATCGTTGCATAGTATTCCACTGTTTGTACGTTGTTTTGTTCACTTTTTACCCCCCATGTCTAGTGCAGTGCCTGGAACATAGTGGGTGGTAAATATTTATTGTGTGTATGAGGAGATAAATGTCTCCATCATTCCAGCCAGATCAAATGGCTGGTCACTCTTCAGACACTCCCTCTTCTGAGAACCTCAGCTTTGTCTAGCTCAGTCATTTTCAGCCAAAGGTGATTTAGCACACCCCCTCCGCCAGGGACCTTTGTTAGTGTCTGGGGACATTATTGGTTGTCACAAGTGGAGGGGGGAAGATGCTATTGGCATCTAACGGGTAGAGGCCAGGGGTGCTGCTAAGCATCTACAATGAATAGGATAGCCCCTGGCAACAAAGAATCATTCAGCCCAAAATGTCAGTAGCA
The DNA here is from genome assembly GCF_000243295.1 of Trichechus manatus latirostris. Classification (NCBI taxonomy): domain Eukaryota; kingdom Metazoa; phylum Chordata; class Mammalia; order Sirenia; family Trichechidae; genus Trichechus; species Trichechus manatus. The sequence continues at coordinate 1,962,048 of NW_004444136.1, read as the reverse complement.
TCAAAGTTGAGACACTTTGGTCTAGCTAATTCTACCTGCTCCTTCAAGCCCTGTGTGGGCCTTGCCCCTTTTAGAAAGCTTGAGTGAGACCTCCTCCACTGGGTCCTCAAACCTCCTGTGATTTACCCCTTTGCCTTGCAATGGCTTGTTCTAGTTGTCTCTCACTGGAACCCACCGAGTGCAGTGTGTCTGACGCGGGGCAGACCCCCGCAATGTGTCTGACATGCGGTGGACCTCCACCTAGTGCCGTGTGTCTGACACGTGGAGGACCCCCGAGTGCAGTGTGTCTGACGCAGGGCAGACCCCCACCGAGTGCAATGTGTCTGACATG
>NW_004444136.1:1956537-1961361 GCF_000243295.1 Trichechus manatus latirostris | reverse complement strand
GCCCCACCGAGTGCACTGTGTCTGACACGTGGTAGACCCCCACCGAGTGCACTGTGTCTGACACGTGGTAGACCCCCACCGAGTGCAATGTGTCTGACATGCGGTGGACCTCCACCTAGTGCCGTGTGTCTGACACGTGGAGGACCCCCGAGTGCAGTGTGTCTGACGCGGGGCAGAGCCCCACCGAGTGCACTGTGTCTGACACGTGGTAGACCCCCATCGAGTGCAGTGTGTCTGACACGCAGTGGACCTCTATGTCTTTTATTGAGTGGTGCAGCCTCCTTGAGCTGCAGGGAGGTAGGAAGATAAAGATGAATTTTGTAACAACATTTTAAACCTTAGCTGACATATGCGAACTCATGGGTCAGAAGGACTTACCCAGCCTCCATCTCCACTCTGGGAAGCTGCCTGTCCCCAGGTGTCATGCTTTTGTGACCTACAGAAACAGCAATATCATATGGGTGCAACTTCAAAGCACTGTTGATTCAGTCAGCCACTGCCTTAAACTGAGATCTTCAAGTTTAATCCCACTAACATGACATAGAACTAGAGCATTAGGAAGGATTCCTAATAATGGATACAATAGGGCGGAAGCATCCAGTGTGATCAGCTCTCCTTCCAGTCCTGCTACTTATCCTGCAAATGTGGACTCTCTCGATCCCTAGCAAAAATAAACACCTGTGAGGCCTCCCACTTCTGGATTCTGGATATGCCGATCACCACTGGGGAGCTCAAAGCCCTCTTCTTTGGATTCAGGTTTTGGAATAGACTTTGGTTGAGACCGTGTGCCCTGTGGAAGGGTTCCTTCCCCCTCTTTTCTAACGGTGCTGCTTCTGTGCACCCACTCGCAGCCTTCCCCCACGGCCTGCGGGCCTCTCTCCCTGCCCTGGTGGCTCTGGTCCTCTGCGGGGGAAGGAGGACCGAGGTGCTGGAGGTGAGGGCAGGGTTGGGCACATCACGTCCAGCTCACTGCTCCTTCCGCTGTGACTGAGGCACCTTGCCGTGGGCCTTAGAACATTCACTGCTGTCCTCGAGGTCCTGTTCCTCCTCCTCCACCTGCTGGTCATGACCTTGTTCCCGGGCCCGCCTTCTCTCCAGCATCTCCTCAAAAAAAATCTGGCAGCTGAAGCCCTCCTTGATGCCGTACTGGGCATGCTCCAGCAGCGCCTCCAGGGTGGGGAAGACCCGGCAACAGGCAACGCAGCGCAGACCATAGTTCGTGGTAACCAGCCAGTCTGGCGGGTCCCGCAGCTCCTGGAGGCAGCAGTCCAGCGGCCCCAGCAGCTCGGACTCATCCGGCTCCGGGCAGTAGTTCTTGGTGGCTTCCAAGTCCCAACGCAGGTCGGTGTTGGAAGCCATCTCGAAGGATGATCCTTTCCTCCTCTGCCTCTTGATGAATTCGGCTTCATGAATGCGGGGCTTCCTGCTGACCGGCTGGAAGCCGGCCTCGGTCTCCCAGGCCACAGCCACGCCCCGGACGGTCTGCACGCGGGTGTAGAAGGCGCACACGCTCTGCTGGGCCCCGTCCTCCGGGTCGTACATGCACGAGTAGCAGGACTGGTACTGAGAGTAAGACTGGTACTCGGAAGATGACTGGGACGAAGGGGAGCTGCTCCAGCTCAGCGCCCCCAGATCCCTGGAGGAGAAGTACAGGTCCCTGTCGTGGGGAACAGCCGGCCCCGGCCCAGGAGGGGACTCCTCCCTCTTCATGGTCCCTGAGAAGTGAAGGACATTTTTATCAGTGTCCCTAAGGGAACAAATACTACCGCCTACCTTTCCTTTCTTCGTTAGAAGCCAAGGACCCCAAAAGGGTGTAGGCTCTGGGAGCCTCTGGGCAGGTAACACTACTCCCTGACCCTGTCCTTTATAAAATGGGAATAGTAATGGTGCCTGCCTCATAGGGTGATTATAGGGATCAAGCAGTGAATCAGTGGAACCACTAAAAGGAGTCCCCAGGTGGTGCAAACAGTGAAAGTGCTTGGCTGCTAACTGAAAGGTTGGAGGTTTGACTCCACCCAGAGGCACCTCTGAGAAAAGGCCTGGAGATCCGCTTCTGAAAAATCAGACATTGAAAACCCTATGGACACACATGGGGTCACCAACTCAACAGCAACTGGTAAAAATCACCAGAAAATTGAAAACATCCCAGAAGGCCATCAACTGGTAGCTAAACCGAACCAAACCTGTTGCTGTCAAGTCGATTCCGACTCAATGCGACCCTATAGGACAGAGTAGAAAACCCCATAGGGTTTCCAAGGCTGTAATCTTTACGGGAGCAGATTGCCACATCTTTCTCCCTTGGAGCTGCTGGTGAATTCAAACCACCGACCTTTCAGTTAGCAACCAAGCACTTACCCACTGCACCACCAGGGCTCCTTAACTGGTGGATAGATAAACATACCGTCACACATACATACAAGGCAATGCTGTTCATCAGTAAAAAGGATTGAACTACTGATGCATGCTACAATATGGCAGAATCTCAAATGCATTGTGCTAAATGAAAGAAGCCAGATTTTAAATACTTCATACTACAGGTAGTCCATGACTTACGATGTATTCATGTTACATGTTACCGCAAACCACACAACTGACCAGTTTTTTTTTTTTGGAACATCTTGTCATTGGTAATACATACTACATACAATGTTAAAATATATCTGTAAGTTTGTATGTGATGTTTTCAACCCCCAAAGACAAAGACCGAATTTATAAAGAATAAAAGACAATAAAATGAAACAAAAAAAAGAGGTATTCGACTTACGTCGGAACCAATTTACAATGGAATTGTCAGGAACAGAACTCCATTTAAGTCGGGGACTACCTGTATAGTCTCATTTATATGACATTCTAGGAAAGGTGAAACTATAGGGATAGAAAACAGATCAATGATGTCTAGAACTAGGGGCAGGGAGGGAATTGACTGCAAAGGGGCAAAAGGGAAGTTGGGGGGAGTGACAAAAATGTTCTTACAAATAATTGTGATGGTTATATGAAGGTATACATCTTTCAAAAGTCATCAAAATGTACTGTTAAAATTGGTGATGTTTTTGTATGTAAATTATAACTCCACAAAGCCAATTAAAAACAAGCAATTCATGGGAAGGGTGCTACTCCGGCACCATTTGTGACGTGTCTCCATATCTCTCCCTGGGATCACCATATCCTTGAGCATCATTGTGCCCCAGTCACCATGTTTTAACTCAATCTTCAAAACAACCCTAAGATATTGTATTATTTGTATTCCCATTTAACAGGTTAGGAGGCTGAGGCACAGCAAGTTTAAGTACCTTGTGAAGCCAGAGCTGGTGCCTGACCCTTGGTCTCAAGAGCCTGTGTTACTCTTAAGAGCTGCCTCAAGGTTCCTTACTACCAATCTTCACATTGATGTACTAGTTTAACTTTAATAAATTTATTTTAAAGGAATTTTTATATCACTGCTAAAATCACAGAATTGGTATGTTAATTCTGGTTTTTTTCTAATACATGCATAATCTAGATATGTAATTATTAATATTTCACATTTTCATCCACATATCTTCTGAAATCACCTTATATACTCATAACAACAACTGAGATCATAATAAGCATCCCATAGCTAATTTGCTTTGCCCTACCATCTGTTTTTATGGCTAACACGACACTTCAGTAGCAGCCTCAGGGGCCCCCTGACAGCTCCCCAACCAGGTCATCATTCCTCACTGCACCCTACATTCCTTCCCTTGGACCCACCTGGCCGACACACCTCCACACTTTCAACGGTAGACTCAGGGCTGACCAAGCTGAGAGTGGCCCCATCTGGTGGTGACTGCTGTCCTGTGTGGTCTGTGTGGTCCATGAAGTGGCTTTTCATGATTTGAAACCAGCACCCAGGAGTCTCAGTAGTGCTCCAGCTGTTTGGTGAGAGTTTGCTTGGGCTGTGCTGAAGCCTGTGCTGAAGCCCTCCAGCTGGCTGTAGGCTGAGTGGCCGCTGGGCTCTTCATGGTTACTAGGATCCTGGCATCATTCTGTGACCTCATCAGTGACACGGACTGGTTCTGTGACCTGTGGCAAGGACAGAGATACCCGGCCAGGATGCCAGCAGAGGCTTCCCACCATGATCTCATCCGCCTTGTGTATGATAAGGGACATGCACAAACACAAAACATTCAGACGTCCAGTCAAGCACTTATATACATGCACACATACAAACACATAAACTCACACGTAGACATTTATACCCACAGAGACTCTTATCGATACATATACTCCCACGGACACACATATATACACACATATGTAATCACTCAGACACACATACACATAAACACACGCACACACATAATCATGCACAAAGATTCTTACCATAAACACCCATTTAAAAACACACGGACACACATACACACACACATGCACAGTTACATACATAAACATACACCCTCATACTCACACAGACACACACATACACACAAACTAACACACAGATTCACTTAACCACACACACATATATAGTCATAAATCAACATAAAAATGAACCTGCTTTCCACTGTGGAAATAGTGGGCATTGTGTGTTGACTAGAGTCCCCCAAAAAGATATGTCTAAGTCCTAAACCCTGGTACCTGTGAATGTGACCTTGTTTGGAAGTAAGGTCTTTGCAGATCCAGTTAGGTCACGGATCTCGAGATATCATACTGGACTTGGGATGGGCCTTAAATCCAGTAACTACTGTCCTTATCAGAAAAGGAGAGGACACACAGACACAGGGAAGATGGTCATGTGAAGACAGAGGCAGAGATTGAAGTGAGGCTGTCACAAGCCAAGGACTTCAGGAGCCACCAGAAGCT
>NW_004444136.1:1954675-1955661 GCF_000243295.1 Trichechus manatus latirostris | reverse complement strand
GTGGGGCATTGTTCTACTCTGACACACATGAGGTTGCCATAAATCGGAGTCGACTTGAAGGCAACTGTTTTGGGGCAGATTGTATTTTCTAAAGATGGTGACACCAATGCATATCCCATCCCACATGTTCTTCTTGCAATGTGTTGTTGACAGTCTTCCATCGAGAGGGTGGAGGCGAACCTGAGGGAACTTTTGTAACTGCTTCAACCAACAGAATGCAGAGGAAAAGATGCTTCGTGGCTTCTAATGTTAGGTCCTAAAAGACATGACTTCTTCTTCATGCTCGATCTTATTCCCCCTCTCTCTCTCACAGTCCTCTCCTTTGGACCCAGCCACCGTGTTGTGAGGAAGCCCAGGCCACGTGGAGGGGCCACATGTAGCTGTTCCAGCCAACATCTGCAGTAAAGGTCTCAGGCAACCACCACATATGTGAGTGGAAAAGCCTTCAGATGATCCCAGCTCCCAGCCCGAGTCTTCCAGCGGAGGCCCAGACATCACGAGGTGGACACAAGCCATCCTGTGTGCCCTGCCTGAATTCCTGACCCACAGAAACTGTGAGCATGGGAAAAGGTGTTTTTACACCACAACATTTGGGGTAACTTGCTACAAACTCTTAACATCTGGAACAGCTGCCAAAACAAACTTTAATTTTTAATCTTTAATGTCTACATATTTTCTGGTGAGACAGCTCATTTGCGGTGTCTGCTGCAGGGCCCCTTTTTGGCCCAATTGGGGAAACCTGAGGGCCAGGCAAGCACAGCGGACAACCTGGGAGGATGGCTCCCACCGTCCATTTGCTTACGTGCTCAGTCCCAGGACTCATGTACAGCACTTTCAGAATTGTTCACCCACATCCCCAAGGGAAACAACTTTACCAACTAGAGAAGAGTGTTTATGGACAGTTGCTTTTCCCACTAGCCTTATAATTTCCAGCCCAAACACCATTTGCCAAAGTTACCTAGGTCAGCTCCTTTTTTCTCCCAGAA
>NW_004444136.1:1951185-1953662 GCF_000243295.1 Trichechus manatus latirostris | reverse complement strand
TAAGGGGCAAGGCGCCTCCCTCTACACCAGAAAATAGGGCTGCTCAAGGGGAGAACAGCTACCTGCCACCCTCCCCAAGAGCTCCTGAGGGAGGGAGAGAGGCAGTGAGCTGCCCCAGATTTTGCGTGTGGACCCATGCAGGCTCTGGAGTGGGGGTTTTCCCAGTGAAGATCAATCAGTCCCCAAGAACTATTGATGACCTTGACTTTGTGCTAAGTGCACAGAGAAAGTGCCGGGAGATGCCAACCACACTGAGGATTGGAGTGGACAAGTATTATCTTTGTAGCTCATTTTCTGTTGCTTCTTGTAACTCTTTAAAACCAAGTGACTCAGTTGACTGTGTAAGGGAGAACTCAGCCACAGGGAAATGTAATCTGAGGAAGTCTTCCTGGGCTCCTTCAAGCAAATCGGGAAGGGAGTTTGGCTTTTGTTTTCCTTTAGACTTAATAAGGGGCTGGTTTTTTTCCCCTGCAGTTTGTTTGGAGCTGTCTGGGGTTTTTGCCTTAACCTCAGGCCGCCCACACAAATAATAGCCTCGCTGTCTTGTCATCAGGGAGCAGGGGCGCCCCCTCGGCTGAGCCCTCAGGCATGTCGCTGGCCGTGCTCCAGAGCCCAGAGCCCCAGCCTGGCACAGAGCCTGCCAGCAGCTCAGCTCTTGGCTCAGTGGGATTGTGAATGATCAAAGAGATTTGGGGATACAGACAGGTCTTCTTCCAACTCATGCTTCCTTGGAAGGTGACCTCAGCTGAGAGCAAGGATTTCCCAGCTTCAGGCCATGCATGTGATATGATGCAGGCGTTAGAAGATTCCAGCAGTCGGCCTGGCCGGCATCTGTTCTTAGACAGCACGCTAGGAGCTCTGGGAAAAGGGTGGGGTCTTCCCTTTCTAGGTCCAAAATGTGCTGCACGTAGCCCCAGCCCCACCAATGCTGCTCTCAGACCAGAGGCTAATTCATAGTAAGTGACCCTTCCCACAGCATGGTCCCCAGTCTGACTTGGAGGCCTCTTCCTGCCTCTGAGATCCCAGGAGTCCCGAAGGCTGAGAGTGAGTCCCACCATCTCAAAGTGTACAGCACTGGCTCCCACACAGCCTGGAGCTCATGTCCAAGGAATCTGCAACACCCACTGGGAAGCAGCACATGCGTCCACAGATAATCCCAGAGCAAGACTGTGAGGATTTATTTTCATCCCCACGATTAGAATAGCTGTTGCAAAGACCCGTCCTAAGGCGGACCTCCTCCTACCCAGTCCCTCAGAGAAAGTGTCTCCTATGTGGGATGGATGAAATGGAAGGAATGGATAGACGTGTCCGGGGGGAGGCCAGCGACTGTCTCTCCCCAGCATACCATCCGAAGCCTTGTAGCTGATCCCAGGCCCTCAGGGAGTGAGTATGGATGGGGTGGGGACTTCAGGAAGGCCAGGTTGTGCAATGCAAAACTCCCACAGGAAAGTGCCCAGAAAAGGACCCAAGGTCAAGGCTTAGGGTCCAAGAGTAAAGCTATCCCTTCAGCCACCTCAGTGAGGTGCCAGCTGCTCCCTCTCTGATGTGTCCAGTGAGGCACTTCTAGACCTGGCCTGGGGAGCTTGGCTGCACTTCAGGGCAGTCAGACATCTTAGAAGAATCCTGAATTTCTCTCCTTGTAAAACTTACCAGCTACCAGTTGCCATCAAATTGATTCTGAATCATGGCCACCCCATGTGTGTCAGAGTAAGACTGTGCTCCATAGTGTTTTAGTGGAAGTAGATAGCCAGGTCTTTATTCTGAGGCACCTCTGAGTGGACTCCAACTGCCAACCTTTAAGTTAGCATTACCATTTGCGCCGTCCAAGGACTCCCTGTAAAGTCTAACACCGTGTTATTTTAAGATATAAATGCCAAAATTTATAACCAAAATAACTAATATGATTGAGTGCAGCACTCAATCATATGTAACAATTGAAGGTCAGTGTATTTAGGCATCATTCCCCCATAAGGATGGAAACGTGACCTGATTTTAATGAGTTCATGGCCAAGGGGGACATCCAGTGGTGAGCTGGAGCAGGGTGGTGCTGGCTGGTGAGAGCCGGTTCTTAAATTTTCAGCAACTCTGCAAGCCAGTTGTTAAACAGTCATTATTAAGATTGAAATCATAAAAACTGATAAGTTATATTTTGTAAAAGGGTGATAAATACTCAAACCTCATCACTTTCTAATTATGTTACTATATTTTATGACATGCATTGGCAGCTTGTGACCTGTCAGACAAGGTGGGAATCAGGAAACACTAAAATCAGGGCTTCCTTGCCCTCCTGCCCCCTGCCCCCCAGAAGCTGGTTGTTAAACTTTTACCATCACACCACTGGAGTCTCCCACTGGTAACTACCAAAGGCAACAGCTCTGGCTGTGAAGAGAAGCTCTTTCCCCCAAAAAACACAAAAAACCAAACCCGTTGCCATCAGGTCGATTCCGACTCATAGCAACCCTATAGGACAGAGCAGA
>NW_004444136.1:1947601-1948778 GCF_000243295.1 Trichechus manatus latirostris | reverse complement strand
TTTGTACCACCCAGGGACTCCAAGTTGGGTGTGTTTACCAAACCCTTCTAACTTAGCAGGATTTAAGCTTCAGACTCTGTCTCCCTATTGCAGGGCAGCTGTTGAAATCTCTGCTTAGCTCTTTTTAGCCTTCCAGCTGTTGTTGTCCACCGAGCTTGGCATTTCACCCTGTGCATATCCAGTTTAGGAGTCCGCCAAGTACTTAAGGGAATCTTTATGTAGATTTTGGGTCTCCCTCTCTCAGGTTCCTTCCTTTTTTGGATTGTTCCTCTACATTTCTTGAAGCAACAGTGGCCCCAACCTCTGTTTTCCCAGCCCAGTAAGACTGCAGGTTTCTGCTTGAGCTGAACTGGCCCAGGTGCAGTGGAGACTGGGATGTGTGCTCAGGGTCAGAAGCAGATAAACGTGGAATCACCTACTTCTCTTCTTTCAAGAGTCAGTTTGCCTTAGGTTTCTGCCTGTGTTTTGTGGCTCTTCGGTGCCTTTAAGTAGCTGTTTTGTTATATTTTGTACATAGTTTACAATTGATATCAGAAGGGGTACAGTGACACACTACTCTGCCATTGTCCAGAATCCCTCAAGGGTCATTTTTAAGCTATTTTAAGATTTCCAAACTAAGAAATATTTATTTTTGTAGTAGCCTTTTAAATTTTTATTTCATTTTGTTCAATGAATATACAGTGCATAATTTCAACCCTTTGTAACTTGTTTAGATTATTTTTGTTGCTTTGTAGCCTACTGAACATATGTTCCAAACTTGGTATGTTGATATTTAGAGGAGCTGGTGTAAACCCCCTGCTATGATTTTGAATGTATCCATTTTTCCTTGTGTATATATCGTGTTTTACTTTATTTCAGAGCTATGTTGTCAGGTACATAAAGCATCATAGCTCTTCTGTTACTCTGGTGGATTATCAATATCAAACATGCTTCTCTAGCCCTTGTTGAGCTTTTTAACCTGAATTCAGTTTTGTTCAGATATTGACACTTATATCTGTTTTCCTTTTTTGTTAGCATTGGCCTAGTATAGATTTTTAATACTTTATTTTTAATTTTACTGTAATTTTTATTTTGGTTGTGACCCTTATAAATAGAATGTGGCTGGATATTTTTAAAAACAAAATGAATCTGTTTTTAAATAGATGAATTTAGTGAATTGAACCAATTTATGCTTATT
>NW_004444136.1:1945368-1946726 GCF_000243295.1 Trichechus manatus latirostris | reverse complement strand
CTTTTGCTCCCTGCCCACCCTCTTAACCATCAAAGAATGCTTTTTTTTCTGTGTTTAAACCTTTTTGTGAAGTTTCGTAATAGTGGTCTCATACAATGTTTGTCCTTTTTTGATTGACTTGTTTCACTCAGCGTAATGCCCTCCAGATTCATCTATGTTGTGAGATGTTTTGTGGATTTATCATTGTTCTTTACCATTGCATAGTATTCCATGTATGTACCATTTGTTTATCCATTCATCTGTCGATGGATATTTAGGTTGTTTCCATCTTTTTGCTATTGTAAATAGTGCTGCAATGAACATGGGTGTGCATGTGTAGTCATGTGATGGCTTGTATTTCTCTAGGATGTATTCTGAGGAGTGGGATTGCTGGATTGTACGGTATTTCTATTTCTAGCTTTTTAAGGACACACCATATTGTTTTCTAAAGTGGTTGTGCCATTTTACATTCCCACCAGCAGTGCATAAGGGTTCCAATCTCCCCACAACCTCTCCAACATCGGTTATTTTAGTTATTTAGATTAGTGCCAGTATTGTTTGGGGTGAGATAATATCTCAGTGTAGTTTTGATTTGTATTTCTCAAATGCCTAATGATCACAAGCATTTCCTCATGTGTCTGTTAGCTACCTAAACGTCTTCTTTGGTGAAGTGCTTGTTCCTATCCTTTGCACATTTTTAATCAGATTATTTGTCTTTCTGTTGTTGAGGTATTGCAGTACCTTGTAGATTTTAGAGATTAGACCCTTTTCAGATATGTTGTAGTCGAAATTTTTTTTTCCAGTCTGTAGGTTGTGTTTTTACTCTTTCAGTGAAGTCTTTTGATGAGCATAAGTGTTTGATTTTTAGAAGCTCCCAGTTATCTAGTTTCTCTTCTGGTGTTAGTGCATAGTTAATTATGGTTTGTCCCCCAAGTGACTGCCAATTTGTCGTACTGCGGGGGCTTGTGTGTTGCTGTGATGCTGGAAGATATGCCACTGGTATTCAAATACCAGCAGGGTCACCCATGGTGGACAGGTTTCAACTGAGCTTCCAGACTAAGACAGACTAGGAAGAAGGACTTGGTGGTCTGCTTCTGAAAATAATTAGCCAGTGAAAACGTTATGAATACCAGTGTAAGATTGTCTGATATAGTGCTGGAAGATGAACCCCTCAGGTTGGAAGGCACTCAAAAGACGACTGGGGAAGAGCTGCCTCCTCCTCAAAGTAGAGTTGACCTAAATGACATAGATGAAATCAAGCTTTCGGGACCTTCATTTGCTAATGTGGCACGACTCAAAATGAGAAGAAACAGCTGCAAACATCCATTAATAATCTGGACATGGAATGTACGAAGTATGAATCTAGGAAAATTGGAAAT
>NW_004444136.1:1919690-1921401 GCF_000243295.1 Trichechus manatus latirostris | reverse complement strand
ATGTTGTGGGGTTGTTAACCAATGTCATAAAACAACATGTGTACTTCTATTTCATGAGAAACTATTTGTTCTGTAAGCCTTCACCTAAAGTACAACTTAAAAAAAAATATGCAAAGAAATTTACCCTTAAGACTGAATACTTCCTTGATCTCACCTTTTCTGAATTTTGGAAGAGGATAAAACTTGACCAAAGCCAGTGAAAACCCATAACTCATGGTGACTGCATGCTGACTACGTGACAGAGAGTGTTCTAAGAACTCTGCATGCATGCCCTCATGTCAATCTCACAAACACGCTACGAGGTACATACAGCCATTAGCCTATTTTAGAGATGAGAAAACTGAGGCATAGAAACTTAAATAATTTTTTTCAGCTCACAAAGCAGCATTTGAACCCAGACAGCATGGTTCCAGAGCCTGTATGTTCTCAGCCATCACCCATTACTGCTCAGAAAGGGGACTGCTGAGATTTGAGTTAACAAATGAAGAGGAAAATGACAAGTCCTGAAAATCCAGGACCCCAAATATACTGATACATGGGGCTGAAGCATCTGTCGCCTGAGTGACTTCCCTTTGTTCTGCATATGCAGTCTGGTAGATGGGCCACAGGTTTGCCATACACTGATATGTTCTCATGAAAAATCATATTCTCTGAAGGATGATGAATGTATCTGACAAGTCTGAGATTGTGACAAATGACTCCAAAGGAAAAGAATTAGTCAGCAGGATAGGTTTTGAGCACAGAAGAGCTGCTGGTGGATCCAAGGCTCCCGTCCCTCTTCCAGCCAGGACCTGGCCCCATTTAGACGTTACGTCCCAGGTACCACTCTCACTCTGCCTTCTGCTAGTATCTTTAGGCTCTGCTCTGGACAGCCTCCCTCTGTGTAAACAACTCCTTCTACACATTCATCTAGGTTGAGGAGCCTGACAATTCCTCCAGGCCAATTCTCCCTGTCTTCTCTAAAGAATTCCAGAGCATGTTCCAGAACGATCTCTGACAAGTATATTTTTAACCTCAATTTGAACGTGTGAACACCTGCAGGAATGTGACTCTCACTTTCTCTAAACGCAGCCCATGCCTTGGCTCTCTAACAGACATCAGAATGTAAGAGGCCCAAGACCCAACTGCAGAAGGCTTCCAGAAGCCTAGCACTCCTCCGGTTCTCTACATCTTCATAAATGGCACCCTTTTCTTACCAAACCATTATGCAGACCAAATCAGAGGAGGGAAGCTTGAGTCTTTCTTTCCCTTACCCCCTCCCCCACAATCTATCCATCAGCAAGTCCTGTCATCTCTGCCTCTAATGCCCATCCCAAATCCATCCATGCTCTTCACCTTGCTGCCAGTACCCCAGTCCAAGCTACTCTCATCTCTCGCTTAACTCTGGCAAGGATGCTACGTAGAACTTCAGAGGTGGCAGACTGATACTAACTTGCCATGACTTATTTGAAAGTCATAATAACGTCCACCTGCCTAACTTTTTTGTCAATCTCTTAGTTATTTTCAAACTCAGATGATGAAAAGAGAGGTCATTTATTAACTCCGTCAAACCTCCATATATTTCTTGGACTTCTGTGATATTTGTGCTTTTAACATACACAGAGTACACACACACACACACATACACACACACACATAATTTTACATGTATTTACTGTAATTTAATTTATACATATTTTAAACTTATTGATGTATAGATTGATACGTATTT
>NW_004444136.1:1917344-1918983 GCF_000243295.1 Trichechus manatus latirostris | reverse complement strand
GGGTGCTAAAACACAGAGCCAGTAGTGGCGCTGGGAGGGCAGTGGTGGGGTGGAGGACTCCAGGTTCTGTCAGGTCTATGGAGAAGGAACTGATAGCTGAGAATCCAGACACATTCACCCTCCATTCATAAGTGTCGCTGCTGTTTACAGACTAGATGTCTTAATTAAAGTGCTGCTAGAAGAAGCAAATCAATTAACAGATACCTTACAAGATGGTTTATTCTACTTCACACACAGAAAATTGCTTATGAGTATCGTGTTACTGCTTTAGGTTATCAGTTAACAAACGCAGCTAATGAACAACATTGTTATCAAGTCAGATAAAAGACACACTGGGAATCCAGGCAAATTGTTAGAACACAGCACTTCGCTGTGAAATATAGCTCATTGTTCATCACACAGGGAGGGTGACCCAATCCAAGGAAAACCAGCCCACCCATCCACCTTGAGATTTCCACTATGCAGTTCCAGCAACACAGGGTTAATATTACAGGGGGAGGAGCGTTGACAGGGGCCTGTGCCACAAGACTCTTAGGTTGATGGCAGTAATTGATGTGAGTTTCCTAAGCCCCTGCAAGTTATTCCTCCATGCATAAGGTATGTACGTTATAGTGATAATCACAGAATAATTATATAAGGATAATAATAATCATTACATTTGTATAACTCTCTACAAAACACTGAAGCTGCTTTCTCCTTTAACCCTTTGTTAGCTCCCTCATTTACCTAGCCCAGGAGATCTGAGGGCCCATGGCATGGTCGTCAAGCCCCGCTTTCATTTCTTTGCATGTCCTCTCACCTCCAGTACAGCCCACCATTTCTCCTTTCTGGGAGATCAGTCCTCTATTTATAGGACTGGAGACTGCCTCACAGCCTCCATGTTTCAGTGTCCCTGAATGTTCTTAGGCCTGCATTTGATGTAGGATTCTCCTGGAAGCTAAGAAAATTAGGTCAACCATTCTAGAATATGCTGCTTTGCTATCCATAAGACCATGTGGTTTGGTTCCCATTTCCATGAGCCATTTTATGTGGGTAGGTTCCATTGCCATGAATACAATTTCATTGTAGAAGCATGAACTGCTCCTTGATGGGAGCTCAGGATAGATGGTGTGGATTTATTAGCTTAAACCCTTTCCTACATTTAGCTAAAGTGGTCATGCCTCCATGTATGCAGTCAGCATCTGGTGGAAGAGGAGCGATATGTTTCTTCAGGGCAGATGCACTGTAGATTCTATCCCTTCTCCTATTTGTCTCCTGAATTGAGTTCTGCATGTAGTTCTGTCACCAGCCTTGGCATTCAAATTCAAGAAATCCCCAAAGATGGAAATCCTGGGCAGTTGTCCAGATTGCTGAACCGCTCCTGAGGAGGCTGCTCTGTTACAGCTCAATTACCCGGGCGTCTCTGAAAAAGAAGAGAGCTGTCTAGAAGGTAACAGAATGGCTATGCTCTAACTAGGCCCTACATGTGATTATGCAACACACACAATTAAGCAGGTATGAAAGCATTGATCAGCAAATCCCAGCAAGGTGGGACAGTCTTAGTGCAACATAGGAAGGAACCTGAAAACCAATGGTTTCTAGATAAGGGGGTGGGCACTTTTCAGGCAAGGCTCAACCTAAATTTTTTTTTCTGACTGCC
>NW_004444136.1:1908401-1916255 GCF_000243295.1 Trichechus manatus latirostris | reverse complement strand
GGGTTTTTTATTGTCTTTAACATGCCCCGAGTTAAAAGGCCTGTTAAGTGTTGTTAAGGAGTGAGTCTAAAGTGGCTTGACCTAACCAGCATTTGCCCTTGAGATATTGATGCCTGATGCCGAGTAGGTAGGCAACCAAGACAGCAGCTTTTCAATCCCACCCCTGATAGCAAGGGGCCAGGGCTGGAGGACATGACACTCTCTGAGCTATTAAGTGCATAAAGTTGTTTTCTGGAGATGGGTGTACCACCAGCTGTGAGAGGGCTAGGTACAATCTGTAGGAGAAGATAAGCTGGGCTCTGATTGGGGTTGCATCTACTGGATGGACTATTTTGTGAATCAGGCTGCAGACCTGGGTTGTGTATCAAGAGAAAGAGTAAGAGACTTTTAGACATCTGTAGGATGATAGTGGCTGCATAAGCCCAAGTATCTCACTACATGTTCCAAAAATCACACAGATCTACAAGGAGAGAAGGACAAAGGAAACAAAAACCAAGAACCAGGCTGCCCATATATCGCAGTTTGCCTAGGACAGTCCCAGGGTATATCTGTTGAGGATAAGTTCATGCCTATTAATGCTGAAAGGACTTTTGACAAACTCCAACACACATTTCTGATGGAAAAACTCAATAGAATAGAAACTAATGAGTACCTCCTTAACGTGATAAAATATGTGTACTTGAGCCCTATAGCCAGCATCATACTTAATGAAAAACACTAGTAGATTTCCCACCAAAGTCAGGAACAAGGCAAGTATGCCCACTATTACACTATTATTTAACATTGGTGGTTTAAGCCCATGCAATTAATGAGGAGAAAACAATTAGAGGCATAAAAATTGGAAAAGAAGATCTACATTTTGGCAGATGGTATATCATGAAAACTCAAGGGAATCAAGGAGAAAGCAAACACAATAAAAGTATTCAATAAAATAGCCAGCTATAATGTTAATGTATAAAAAAAAAATATAGCATCATTGACTAGGTAGGAAATGTAATGGGAAACTCCACTTACGAAAGCAACAAAAAACATAAAATACTTAAAAATAAACAGAACAAGAAATGTGAAAAACCCATAAGAGTAAAATCTTAAAAGTCTCCTGAAACACACAAAAGCAGACTTGAAGAGAATTGCTTTTCTTGGAGGATACTTAATATCATATAGAAGTCAATTCTCTTCAATTTGGTATATAAATGTAATGCAACCCCAATAAAAATATCAAGATATTTGTTTCTGTACATAGGGTCTGACGTTGATTCTAAAGTTCATATGGAAAATTAATTGTGCAAGAATAGCTAGCCAAGTACTGAAAAGGAAGAGCAGATGGTATTTATAAGTACCATGAAGGCCCTATAAGTAAAAAAAAAAAGTGGTACCAGCACATGAATAATCATAAATACAATTGGAAAATAATATAAATACTAGAAATAGGTCCAAGCACGTATGGAAATTTAGAATATATTATTAAAAAAAAAAAAAAAAACTCTTTGCCTTCAAGTCAATCCCGACTCGTAGTGACCCTACAGGACAGAGTAGAGAACTGCCCCACAGGGTTTCCAAGGAGTGGCTGATGGATTCGAACGGCCAACCTTTTGGTTAGCAGCCGAGCTCTTAACCACTGTGCCGGGACTCCAGAATATGTTATGGTGGCAGCCAAACCCCTGGGGAAATTGCAGTGTTTTAAAAAAATCAACAGTGAAGTAACTGGATTGCCATTTGTGAAAAGATAAAATTAGATCTATATCTTACACCATACACCAGAATAAGTGTGAACTGTATCAGAGATCTAAGTAAAAAATAAAACCACACAAGTACTAGAAAAATATTATATATATGTAAAAATGAAAATAAAAGTTTAAATATATTTTTGTAAAAGGAACATATAAAGGCTATCCCAGGAACTATTGAAAAGAGTTACCTAAAAGCAGTGGGTGAGTAAAGGGTAGGGTGTACCACTATGGGAGCAAGACTTCTCTGAGTTTATCTTCTTACATATTTTTTTAATTTTTAACCATGCAATGTTTTACATATTTAAAAATTAAATTAGATTTAAAAATTTGTAAAAGGGAACATTAAAATAGCATACAAACTAAAACAAATGATTCTAACTCTATGCCAAATGGATAAAAACCATGCAGAGAAAATAATCCTATTTGAATACAATACTCCTACTGCACACATTTAGATGGCTAAATTCTGAGAACAAAAAGAACTGCAAAGAAATCTTCAATTTAATAAGCAGATATGCAGTTGGTAGTTGTATAGTGCTGTAATTCTGGAAGTATTTTGTCTGTGTTATAGGACAAAGCAAATGAGTAAAAATACATGGTTAAGAATTGGGGTTTTTCACTGTGGAGGATGAAAGATAGAAATATGGAGTGGAGACAGCTTAGGAAGAGCCCTATGGCATTGAATGTGTGACTTCAGTCTATGTTCCCTAATTCTGTCCACTGGAATGGTCCAGAAGCAATAAAGGTAGCCATGAGCACACCTTGTGCCCAGATCTTGGTTTCTAAAAACCTTGGGAAAATGGGTGGCACCAGGTGAAAATGAGAGAACAAGGTAAACCTAGAATGTAGTGCTGTGTCAGAAATCTAGAACGTGCTCCAAGGCTAATGGAGACCTATCAAAAGGGCACAGGAGCCACCAAGAAGTGACTCACACTGGCCAAATGTGGGACAGTTTGAGCATCAAAAAGAATCATGGCGGAGTGGGTTATGATGCATTGAAGTCCATAGTAATGGTAGTCACCAAGCAAGGGAAAGGGAAAAAAGAGGCCTTTTCCAAAGAAGAATACCAGCTATTAAATCTAGTAGAAATGCTAGAGTTAGAAAGTCAGCATTCTGTAGCCACCAGTGCAAGAACTGATTCAAGCAAGGATGGTCTACAGATGTAAAATCATTGGGTAAAAGATGGTTCTTGTTGCCATCAAGTCAATTCCAGCTTATAGCAACCCTGTAGGACAGTAGAACTGCTCCACAGGGTTTCCAAGGCTATAATCTTTACAGAAGCAGACTACCACATCTTTCTCCCTCGGAGCGGCTGGTGGTTCAAACCACCGACCTTTCAGTTAGTAGCTGAGCACTTTATCCACTGCACCACCAGGGTATTCATATGGTCTCAAAGTACCGCCCTTCAGATTATCTATAATTACAAAGGGGTAATTTTATCTCTATGATGCAGTTGCTTCCTTAACCACGTGATCCAATGCAGAGGCAGCCTGGCATTACGTGCCTCCAGACACAACACAATAAAAGACACACAACGTCGCCTCTGTGGTATTCTTGCCAAAATCTTCAATCTGTCTCTGCTCAGGAGGAAACAGACAAACGTAGACAGCAAGGTGTTATACAATTGCCTTGGGTACTTCAAACTGACAATGTCATGGGGAAAAAAGGCAACACTCTGTTAAGTCAAAAAAAAAAACAAGACAAAAACAAATGCAATGCATAAAATTTGAATGGACCCTGGACTGGAAAAATAAGGTTAAAAAAGATATTTTTGAAACAATTAGAGAAATTTGAATATGAGCTATATAATAGATATTACTGGGTTATCAATTTTCTTAGGCATGGCGATGCATTTGTGATTATGTAGGAGATACACGATGGTGCATTTAGGAGTGAGGGCTCACAATATCTACACTGATTTTCAAATAGATCAGCAAAAAAGTATGTATACAGAGATAAAGCGAACGGGGCAAAATGCTAATGGATGATCTAGCTGAAAGCGTATGAGTTTTTATTGCACCATTCTTTCAACTTTCCTGTATATTTGAAGAGTTTTCAAAAAGGGGCGTGAGGGACAAGAGACTACCCCAGGCCCTGTGTGGCCATCTGAGAGGGTCCGACAGGGAGCCAATTCTCAGTGAGCTATCACTCTGGGTACAAGCATATAGGCAGGGGGGCAAAGGTGAGGCATGAAAACAGTGTCTGTGTGAGGGGCAAGTGCAGGAAATCCGGGCTAGGGAGTCTGAGCTGTACAGACGATTCAGACAAACCCGCGGCAACATCTCCTTCCCCAGGAGCAGTGGGTTCAGCCGGCCAGCCAAGGTCACCTCACCCTCCTGCAGGCCTTGCTCACAGTACGCTCAGGCCTGTCTACTCTGAGATCCCAAAGCACAAGTGAAAAGCAAAAGTTGGAGTGAATCAGGTATCTTGAGGATACTTAAAGAAAACTTTTTGGAATGTTTTTTCATCAGATGGACTAAATTGGCTAACTGATTGACCACTGTCAAAGAAAAGGTCATGATAAATGAAAGGGAAATCCAACTATACTGCTTACCAGTTGCCATTGAGTCGACTCTGACTCATGGTGACCCCATGTGTGTCAGAGTAGAACTATGCTCCATAGGGTTTTCAATGGCTGATCTTTCAGAGGTAGACTGCCAGGCCTTTCTTTTAAGGCACCTCTGAGTGAACTTGGACCTCCAACCTTTCAGTAAGCAGCTGAGCATGTTATTTCTCAGCTCTAATTGCACAAATGCCCCCACATCTTCGCTTTAAAGCTTGCCCAAGTATCACCATATTAGGACTTCCTGCAAATGCCCAAAGCGGGGCTGATTCCTTGTCCCACAGCCCTCCTGGTACCAAGTCTTCCAGCCAAGGGTTAGTGCTCCCCACCCCTCAGTGTGCCTGGGGCGATAGAGAGGATAAAGCTGCCAGGTATGGCGGAGGTGGCTGGAGCATGTTGAGGACTCACCTTTCTGACGAACGGCAGTTTCGTCTGCAAAACAGAGGAGAATGCTCACTGACTCTTAGATAACAGAAAGCATATGCGATGTTCTGCTACAGAAAAATGGCTTGCTTCCTCCTAACTTTTTCTTCTGAGTTTAACTTCTTTCTGATTCAGCCTGACTCCATCTAGTGTTAGTTTTGGAAACCTGAACTGTGCCTTCCTTCTCTTCCCAAATCACTCAGTCTCTCTGCAGAGGAGCTCTGTTCTGAGAAACTCCCCGTTCTTGGTGGGACACATATCTTGGGGACACAAACTCCAGCCCAGCCATTAACGCTCTGACCCCTGTTCTCTCTTACCCTTCATTTCTGCCTTTCCTTCCTCAATCGCCCTCTCTCCTCCTGCGACCCTTCACTTTCCTTTTCCTGTACTTTGCTTCCAAAATATCTAATGCCGAATAAGTATTGCAATCATCTCACCTGAGTTATGGAAATTACCTCCTATAGCCCTGATGTACCAAAATACAGGTAGTCCTTGATTTACAATGGGGTCCTGTTTAGACTACTCAATCATAAATCAGTTCTGAAGTAAGTTCAATACCTCATTTTTCTTAAAGTTTTCGTTAGCACTGCCATGGCCTGCTATACAGCAGTATTTTGAACAGTAAATCATAACATTGAACATTTGCGAGTGAACACTGGACAATGATAACATCAGAAAATGATGTGCTGCAACACTGTATGTAGTACATATTACAGATAAGACGTACAAAAAAAAAAAAACCAAAACAGTTGTATGTGGGGTTCTTCATAACCTGAATACACCATAAGTTGGGGACTACCTGTAATAGGGACCGTTCATACACACATGATCGAGAAGCTCATATAGAGGAGCGTAGACACAATGATCATTCAATTAGCAATGCTTTTAAATTGACTTGCGTTTTACCATTTGCTGTAGCATCTTCACACACACATATGGGTTGGGGGGCGGTCTTCACAGCCCCTCCATCCCTCATCCTCCCTCCCTACCTCACACACACCCTAAGATTACGAATTGGGCGTTGGGAAATCTTTCCCTCTATGTGAACTCCGTGACTGGGATGTCCCTGAAGGAGGGGACTGCAACAAGCTCTACAGAGTCCCAGGGCCAGTGGAATTTCCAAAGCAAAGGACCTTCACCCTAAGTGGCCCTCAGTAGGGGGAAGGGGGCTGGGGACTGAGGGTGTCACTGTGCCCCTGCAGTCCATTGGCTGGGCCAACTGCGTGTCTCCAAGCCCTTCCTCGTGACTGGTAGAAGACTACCCCACTGACTGACTGTAGACACAGAATCTTCACTTAGTTAAACTGTCCTGACCATCTACAGCCACATGCACAGGGGACCTCAGCGACCCCAGCCCAGGGTCCCCTGAGGTTGTGTAGTGAGCATTGCAGACACACCTCGCCATCCAAAAATGACTCCCACCCTGCACTCCCCACAGACGCCAGCTGGAGCCTGGAGGCAATGCAGGTTCTGGGCCTGGCTGTCACCTGGTCACTTCCAGTCCCCTTGGAGTCAGGCCTAGCCTCAGAGCAGGTCAGAGTGCTGCACACTTGGGGGAGCGTGGCATTGTACCAACCCCCCAGGGCTGGAAAAAGACAGATGACAGTCTGAGGACAGGAAAATGACACCATCTTGGGAACTCAGAGACATCCCAATGGACTGGAAATAACGCCTGGGGCAACTCTCCCAGAAGTTGATTTGAGTACACTTTGATTCTACCTCAGAGGGGACCCTGTGACAGATGTTGGGGATACTGTTAAGGGACTGAACCACCAGTCAGGGAGCTAAAGTGACCCCCAAAGGCCACTGCTTTGGAGACAGGACACTGGGAGCTGGTATACAGCAGGCCCCGCAGCAGAGCCTCAGGCAGGACAAAGCCCGAAGCTCATCCCAGGGCCCAAGGACCCAGAACTGTCCCAGGGAGCGGCCATCTGGAGTAGGGGTGCTTGGAACGCGCACCCCATCGTGAATGGTCGCATGGAGCTGCAGTGCTTAGGAGCTGTCCAACAGGCTTCTCCTGTAAAGAGGAGTGTGTCTGCTTTAGCGTCTGCTTTAGCGAGTGTGAGAGTGTGTACACGTGTCAATATCTGCATTTGTATTTAAAAGCACTGAGCAGCTCTCAGCTTCCAGCAGTATTTCTCACAAGGCGCTGGATAGGGTTACTCTTCTAATGCTGGGACTGTGGCATCCCCCAGCCACAAATGCCCCAATTCCACTAGGCATTTCCAAAAGTCCCTTGGGGTGCTGCCCCCTTTGTGAGAACTACGGGTGCAGAGAGGGCGATGGAGCATGCCCCTCACCCAGTCATCGAGACGAGAGTTTGTGGCTGCCCAGGGCCTGGAGACATGAATTTTCTCTTCAGTTCTTTCAGCTTGAGAAATGCCGAGTGTGTTCTTCCCTTTTGGTTTTCTATCTTCAGGTCTTTGCACATGTCATTGTAATATTTTCCTTTGTCTTCTTGAGCCACCCTTTGAAATCTTCTGTTCAGCTCTTTTACTTCATCATTTCTCCCTTTCACTTTAGCTACTTGACGTTCAACAGCAAGTTTCAGAGTCTCTTCTGACATCCATTTTGGTCTCTTCTTTCTTTCCTGTCTTTTTAACGACCTGTTGTTTTCTTCATGTATGATGTCCTTGATGTCATTCACTTGTCTGGTGTTCCACAACTCATCATTACTGTTCAATGTGTCAAATCTATTCTTGAGATGGTCTCTAAATTCAGGTGAGATATACTTAAGGTCATCAAAAGAAAGTGGAAGGAATACACAGTCATTGTACCCAAAGAATTGGTTGACATTCAACCATTTCAGGAGGTAGCATATGATCAGGAACTGATGTTACTGAAGGGAGAAGTCCAAGCTGCACTGAAGGCATGGCAAAAAAACAAGGCCCCGGGAATTTACAGAATACCAACTGAGATGTTTCAACAAATGGATGCAGCACTAGAAGTGCTCATTCGTCTATACCAAGAAATTTGGAAGACAACTAC
Source organism: Trichechus manatus latirostris (assembly GCF_000243295.1). Lineage (NCBI taxonomy): Eukaryota > Metazoa > Chordata > Mammalia > Sirenia > Trichechidae > Trichechus > Trichechus manatus. The sequence goes on along the minus strand of NW_004444136.1, from coordinate 1,908,551 downwards.
CTGGCCAACCGACTGGAAAGATTCATATTTATTCCTATTCCAAAGAAAGGAATGTGGAAATTATCAAACAATATCATAAACATCACACACAAGTAAAATTTTGCTGAAGATCATTCAAAAGCAGCTGCAGCAGTATACTGACAGGGAACT
>NW_004444136.1:1904857-1908198 GCF_000243295.1 Trichechus manatus latirostris | reverse complement strand
TAATCACTACCAGAGCCTCTTTCACCCTCAGAATATCCTGACGTGGGTGATAAGCTGTATATGGTCACCCTGACTACATCTCTTCCTCCCCAGCCCAGGCCCCTGTGGGGTGACCAGACGTGGCAATAGGGTAGGGGTCAGGGGAGGGGACCGAGAGAGACAGAGGGAGGGTTAGAGATGGAGAGACAGAGAGAGAAATGCTTGGAGAGAGTTGACGGAAAGTGCTTTGGGGCCTTAGGATCAGAAATCGTTGCTGAAAACCAGACCACTGGAGGGAGGAGAGATTCTTGAGAAAGTGATCTTCTTGAGAAAATCAGAAAGACTAGCAATTATGGCTGCAGGCATGAGTCGGGCAGGGCCAGGAGCCAGGACAGCTTGGGGTAGGGGTGGAGGGATAGCTAAGGGATTGGAACCTGCACCACAAGTGTGTCCTACACCCATGCCCCACCTGAGCACTGACCCAGCCGTCCTTTCCCTAACCACTGCTCAGTGCTGCTCAGTCCTGGGCTCCAGGGAGGAATTGCAGGGGGAGACCTCAGACCTCTGTCCTCGTGGCCAGCTCTTCTACCTGGAAGCCTCCAGCCACACACCCACCACATTCACTGTCCAAACCTACTTCCCAAATGGCGACACCATTCACCTCAACCCCAAGCCAGAAAACGCTGCACTGTCCTGGCTTCCTTCCCTCTTTCCCACATCCTGGGCCCCTGGGGCAGTAGCCTCCTTGCCCAACTCATGCCTTCTCATGGGCCCCGCTCCATTCCCTGCTCTCTATTATTCCTCCCCTGCCCCAAGCTATTATAACACACCAAACACTCCACCCTTCCCCTGTTCAGAACCCTTCCACAGCCAGCCAGAAGTTTCCCAGTAGGGCCAGATTCCTCAGCTTAGCGTGCGAGACCCTCCAAGAGTAGAAACGCTCTCTCTGACCTCTTCTCTACCCCACTTCACCTCTCTCTCTGACCTCTTCTCTACCCCCTTCACGGGAAGCTTTTGCTCCTGTCACACTGAACCAAAGTGCCCTGGATGGCTCCTGAAGTCTCCCAGGTGCACTTGCCCAGCCCGGGCACCCCCATCTATTGCACCCCTCCCTTACTGACTCCTCGTCCTTCCAGAAGCAGGTGGGCTGCACTCCAAGACACCCCCAGTGTCCTGCGGGTTAGGTGCCCTCTGCACTCCCAGGGCCACACACGTTTAGTCCCCTCAGCCCACCTCCCACCCTCCTCTCTGCACAGCAGTGGCTTGGATGCGTCTGTCTCTCCCCTGCAGCCTGGAAGCGCTCACGTCTTAATCCTCTTGTTTTTACCTCCAATGCCTAGCCCACAACCTAATGCCCTAACATTCACAAATAATTTTGAGTCCTGGCTAAGTGCCAGGACTACAGAACTAAAATGGGAGACCCCATCCTCAAGGAGTTACATTTTAGACGGGAAACAGATAATAAAATAGACAGGTTAATATGTAATATTTGATATCGATATATAATTTATAGTAGCAGTTAATGTATACCATATGATAATGTGGAGCCCTGGTGGCTCAGTGGTTAAGAGCTTGGCTGCTAACCAAAGGTGGGCAGTTAGAATCCATCAGCCACTCCTTGGAAATCCTGTGGGGCAGTTCCACTCTGTCTTACAGGGTGCTCTGAGTTGAGATCGACTGGCAGCAACAAATTTATATGATAATATAGTATAACATAATGTAATATAATGCCAGTGGAAAGCACTGTGAAGAAAAATGAAGCTGAGAAAGGGGAAGAGAACGATTTGTGGGGAGGGTGTCTTTTGAACAGAGTCCCTGGTTGGCGCAAACCTTAAGCTCTAGGCTGCTAACCAAAAGGCTGGCCATTCTAATCCACTCCTAGTCCTCTCGGGAAGAGAGACTTGGCGATCTGCTTCCAAAAGATCCCAGCCACTGAAAACCGTATGGAGTGCAGTGCTGCTCTAAAACACACGGGGTTGCCATGAGTTGAAATCTACTTGATGGCAACTTTTTTGATATTTTTAACAGACCGCCTAAAGTGCCTTGAAGCAGACGTGTAAAGGAAATGAAGAGCAAGGTTTGCAGCTATCTGGGGAAGAGCACATCACATCATCAACAACAGCAAGTGCAAAGGTCTTGAGGCAGGACTGGACTAGGAGACATGAGCACTATGCAGAAGAGCCTTGTGGCTGGAGTAGGGTGAGCAAGGGGGGGCTGCACTCTGCTGCTGGAAATGACTGCAGCAAGAGAGTGGGGGACGCATTCTACTCTCCTAGAGAGCGTGCTGAGAGAAGAGAAGGACTGGGCGGGCGGGAGGGGGGGGCGCAGAAAATTTGCCTGGCTAAAACAGACCAGAAATGACACCTTCAGTGACGCTGTCGGCAGCAGCCTTACCTCAGGGTGCTCTTCTTCAGCACGATGGCGTCTAAACAGAAAAAGCAGGGCATTAGGAAGGTAGTGCTGTGACTCCAGCTGCAGCTCACTCAGTCCCCCCAGCCACAGGCAAGTGGGAAGGGTCACAGCCAACCTGACTTTGGCAGAGCTAAGAGGATCCAGGAGTAGGGCCACAAGGAGGGGCTGACTGCTCTGCTCCTCTCCCCACATTACCCCCCTGCACCCTGCACTCCCCTGCACCTCCTGTACCCCTTCACCCCCCTATAACACCTACCACCACCCCTGCACCCTCTGCCAGTTATTGCTTCTTTACCTGGGAACAGTCACTAAGGTGCATTAGCTTGGCTCACAGGTGGGACTGAGCATACCCAAAGCCCTCCCCCTTCCTCCCTGTATCTCCTTGCCCGCCCCTGGCCTCCTTGTAGGTCCTGGCCCTCTTGTTAGCTGATGTCCTCAGGAGACCAGGCTGCCTGGCTGCTATGTGATTAAGAGGCGCTTTTCTCTCCCCCTTATTTATAAGGGTGCACGATCAATAATCAGCAAACACCTAGGACAGATGAACCCCCTCCTGCAACTGGACAGGCCAGCATCTCAGGAAGCCCTTACTGGTCTGGCCTCCTTGTCTCCCTGGCCCAGGTTCCCCAACCCCCTGCATATCTTCACAGCTAATAATGGCATTTTCCAGGAACACAATGAGGCTCCTTCCTCCTCATCCTCAGAAATACATCCTGGAAAACTGCATTATCATTCCACTAAGCAGTTCTCCATGACAGAGGATGGCTTTTGTGGGTCACACATTAGGAAAGAGGGGATGCAAATGTATGTTGGACTTTGCTGTCAAAACTCACAAACTGCTTAGCATCTGCTTGGAAGGTGAGCTCCCCAGTAGTGCTACAGGAGTGCTCCCCTGCAGTGCTACAGGACCTCTCCCCTGCAGTGCCACATGACCTCTCCACTGTAGTGCTACA
>NW_004444136.1:1895153-1904739 GCF_000243295.1 Trichechus manatus latirostris | reverse complement strand
AGTGCTACATGACCTCTCCCCTGCAGTGCCACATGACCTCTCCCCTGCAGTGCTACATGACCTCTCCCCTGCATTGCTACAGGAGTGCTCCCCTGCAGTGCTACAGGACCAGAGAGCCTTGCAGCCCAGTGCTGTTTGAAGCATGAGGCATCATTCAGCATGGCTCTGGGTGGGTTTGTTGTGCTCAGTTTATGGAAAAAAAATGTATGAGGCTCACATGACGGGTGCTGGCAGCACCTCCCACCACCTACCCCTGCTGGGATCAATTTTACCTGATCATTTAGAAAAAAGAATATCAGTTTCTGTCTGAAGCTAATTTTAGCACCTCTGCCCTCTTTCTCCCAGGAAAGCCGATTCTCAGGAATACCAAGAGTGACTGAATGAAAAAGAAAACAGGGAGAGAGAGAGTGAAAGAGGGAGAGCAGGAAAGCAGGGGGAAGAGGGAGAAAATGGAGAAGGGGAAGAGAGAGAGAAAAGGGGAGGGGAGAGAAGGGAGAGAGAGAAGAGAGTGGGGTGGGAAAGAGGGAGGGGAGAGAGGAAGACAGAGAGAGGGAGGGAGAGAGAAGGGAGAGGAGAGAGACAGGCAGAGAAAGAGAGCAGCACTGTGCTCCTCCCCAGCCTGCCTGGCTCTGTGCCTTCCAGACTGTTGGTCTTCCTCTGGCCAACAGTATGGAGCCCCTTCTCTGGTGTGGGGGCCCAGCTGCTGGGCTGGGAGTACCGGGTTTGTCCAACCGGGCTGTGTCCTCCTGACCTGAGGAGTCATTGTCAAACACGTGCTTGCGGTACATGCAGATCTTCAGGGCCAGGAAGCCCGCAGATATGGCTACTCCCAGAGCAGTCCCGATGATGGCGTATTTGGCATCTGCAACCCAGGGAAGGAGTGAGAAATGGGCTTAACGAGTCACCGTGCTGCTCAAAGGTCTCCACGGCTCCCGTTCCACTCGGGACAAAGTCTGACCTGCCAGGCCAACCTCCCGTCCACTCTCCGGGAGCAGTGAGGCTGTCACCCCACCGGTCACCCACACCTGCTCCCTCTTCCTGGAAGGCCAACCTTGGTCCTTCAGGTATCCAAGTCATTGCCACCTTTCAAGGATGGGTGAACGAATGCCCCGACAGGATTTGGCCCACAGTCCCAAGTGGCTGGTTGCTCATTTCTCTGACACCTGCAGCCTCTCCTCAGGTATCCTTCGTCCATTCCTTTACTCCTTTATAAAACACAAGTCACTCACCTGCTCTGTGGTGAGTGCTGAAGGTAAACAATGAGGCAGCCCCTGTATCCGTCTTGGAAGGGCCCCCAGTTTACCGGGGAAGACGGCCAGAGAAAGAACTCACTCGAACACCAGGAACAGGGCCATCTGGGCTGCACACAAGGACCTTGCCCTGGAGGCGAACCCCAGGGGTGGGAGGAGCAGGCAGGTCCTGATGGAAGCTGCAGCACAGCCAGGGCCCAGACCAGGGCAGTCATGTTTGTTGGGGAGCCTGCGGCAGAATGCAGCATGCTCACCTGGCACATAGGGGACACGGTGGCCTTGTGGTGTCTCATGTCCTCTTTGAGGACAGGGACTGGAAACCTCTAGGCTCTAGTGCAGGACCTTGCCCCACTCAGGGGCCTCTGCTCTGTCCTGACGCACAAGGAACAAAGGCCAGCCCTGCGTTCACCTGCCCATGCCTTTTGGGGCGCTCCTTCCTGCCCTCAACCCCACAGAGTAAGCTTGGGCATCGACCCACCGGTTTCAGTGACAGCAGACTCGCCCGTTGCCAACACTTGGGCTTTTCCAACATCTGCAAAGAAAGAAAACAGAGTCTGGTTAGAGTGAAGCTGGTTGTGATGAGACCAGGGGGCACAGGTCAAACCCATGTTCCCAGCTGCCCCCACAACAGGTACACGGGGGCTAGCCTGGCTTGCCCCCTCCCTCTTGGCCACCACGGCAAGAGCACGGAGATGGGCTCCTGATTGTTGGAGGGTGCCTTGGAGCCTTGCTGGTTGGATAGAGCTCTCCCCAAACCCCACATCAGAAATAAGGTTTCATTGAGTCCAATTAAACGAGTGTTTTAACATGGTTTCCAAGACCCCCACAACCAGACCTCCACCTACCTCTCCAGCCTCCTTCCATCATACCCACCCATCAAACCAGTTGCCATCAAGTCAACTCCGACTCATGGCGACCCTATATGTGTCAGAGTAGAATTGTGCTCCACAGGGTTTTCAGTGGCTGATTTTTCAGAAGTAGATTACCAGGTCTTTCTTCTGAGGCACCTCTGGGTGGACTCAATTGGCAGCCAAGTGTGACACTGCCCTCTCATTCCAGCCAGACTACCTTTCTTCCAGGTCTGCAAACAGGCAGGTCATCTCTTTTTCTGAGTCTTTCCCCTGCATGGCATGATCTTCTCCCGTCTCCTCCTTGACCTGGGCTTGGTTACATGGCACGTTCCCCTGACTCCTCAGAACTGGGTTAGCTGTCCACCCTCCGAGTGCCCTCACAACACGATATACTGACCCCATCACAACCGATCACACTCATATTGATTTCATTGCATTTACAGGGCACTCACTGCGTGCCAGGCACTGTCCCACCTGCTTCTCAACCATTAGCTCATTTAATGTGTTTCCTTGCTGGCCTCCCCACTGGACTGGGAGCCTCCTGTGAGCAGTGCAGAGCCCTGTTACTTGTTTGGCCTTTAGCATCTGACACAGGCACACGCTGTTGTTGTTAGCTGCCATCACATCAGCTCTGACTTACGGCAACCCCACGTACAACAGAACGAAACATTACGTGTTCCCGCGCCATTTTCACGATCATCGGTCTGCTCGAGTCCATTGTTGCAGCCGCTGTGTATTTTGAGTGCCTTCTAGTCTAGGGGGCTCGCATTCCAGCACTGTATACAACAGTATTCTGTTGTGATCCATGGAGGTTTTATTGTCTGATTTTTGGAAGTTGATCACCAGGCCTTTCTTCCTAGTCTGTCTTAGTCAGGAAACTCTGCTGAAACCTGTCCACCATGGGGGACCCTACTGGTATTTGAAATACTGGTGGCATAGCTTCCAGCGTCATAGCAACATACGACAAAGTGACAGACAGATGGTGGCCTAGCACTTTTAGCCGGTGCTTGAAGCTTGAGATGTGGACACAGCTTATGAGCCGTGGCTCCTGGCGCCAGCGGCTGGGCGTTACAGGGCTATGGCAGTGCTGTGGGCCCAGCGAGGAAGAAGCACGTGAACTGACCACTTACTTGTAGCGAGGTATTGGGTGCATCACTTGTATTACAGTACTCACAGCAGTGCTCCATGATCTAGGCACGGTCGCCAGCCCCTTTGGATAAACAGGAACGGGGGCATCGAGTACTTAACAACATGCCCAAGGTCCCAGGGAGTTTTAAGTGGCAGAGCTGGAGGGAGAACCCGACCATCTGAACTGCAGCCCCTGTGTTACGCTGTCCTGCCCCACCAGGCCCTGCTGGTCTCTAAAATGAATCGGGGGAAGCTAACAGATAGAGCAAAACCAAACCATTAAGGCTGGAGTGAAATGACAACGCATCGAAGACCAGAGAGGCTGGGGCTGGGGTCAGGAGGATGAGGAGGGGAGATGCTGCACGTGTGTCCCCAGGCAGAGGCAGAACAGGAAGGACCCCACTCCTTGTAAATGAAAGCAGGCCTGTGCATTGGGAGAGACCAGGCTTTCCAGCTTAGCTCAAGACACTGGTCCCCTGAGTGCTGGCCCTCGGGAGGTTGAATGACAGAGTGGACGCTGCAGTGGCACTGGTCTCCCAAGAGCATCAAAGCCATGTTTGCTGACCATCCCCAACAGTGCCCAAGGTGATGGGGTCAGTTGAAGCTCTACAAAGGACCTTGTTACTCTTGTAGGGGTGGGGATGGAAATCTTAATGGAGTTTAGGATTTTTCTTATGGCCTAACTTGGTAGACAGATGAAGTTTGGGGATTCTAAAGCAAAAGTACGCAGCTTTGTGTTAACCACAGATCCTTTGGAAAATTTGGTGATTTCTCTCTCTCCTCCAGCATGCTGCCCCCACAAGGGACACACCTACTCACACACACACTACCCTCCACCCACGCACAACAGGACGCTGATGCTGTCATTTCTCTGAAGCCCTGGGAAGTGCTTCATTCCAGTGTCCCTGCAGTGTTTCTGTACATTAACCCTACTGCTGCAGCTAGGCTGAGAGCTGTCATGGAGCTGTGTACACCTGATCCTCACTCGCCGCCCAGCTCATTATCTGACATTTTCACAATAGTAACTAATCTACTATCTGACTATTTTGCACATTAACGACATACATCTGGTAGTAACAAACGCTGAGGTGCAAGGTGAGAGTAACGCTGGCTGTGATGGTTAAGGTCGTCTTGGCTAGGCCATGATTCTCATGGTTTGGCAGCTATGTAATAATGTAATTTGGCAGTTATGTAATGGTGTAGTCATCCTCCATTTTGTGATCTGATGTAGTCATCCTCCATTTTTACATAGCACCCATTTTTGCATAATGACCTGGTCTTTAGAACCTAACCACGCTGATAAATGAGAAGTGCGTATATTTACCATCAAGTAGGAGCTGGACTGTGTGGCCCACCAAACCAAGGGCTGTGGGTGGCAGGTGGGCATCTGGACTGATGTCCCAAACTCAGAGCTGTGTGTGCCACACCCTGCCCTGGTCCCTGTCCCCACACCATGCTGGCCTCTTTCTGCCTTGACAGGAACCAGAGAGTGAGGCCCCTGTATCCCTCACACATCAATACCCTGTGTGTCCCCCACCTCAGGGTTTCCCCCGGTGACTGCTGCTCTCCTTTGGAGCCCATGGCATAAAAAACCTCATAAGAGCCCAAGATGAAACTATAGCAGAGAAAGAAGAAGGAGCACAGACTAGGAAGAGAGAGGTGGAAAGGGCCAGAGAGTCAGAGAAACACACACAGAGACAGAAGGAGAGACGTATAGAGACACACCCAGAAACGCAGAGACACAAGGCAGATACATCCAGAGGCACATACAGACATGCACACAGAGCCATGGAGAGGGAGGCGCACACGGGGCCCACGGGGCCCACAGACCACCAGAGGGAGGCGCACACGGGGCCCACAGACCACCAGAGGGAGGCGCACACGGGGCCCACGGGGCCCACAGAACACCAGAGGGAGGCCGCAGAAGAGATGCCGAGAACTCCTGGGCCTAAAACGCCGCTGTCAGAACTGTACAGAAGAGCCGTGGTTGTTCAGGGGGAGGGGAGGGATGAATATATGGCACAGGATATTTCTAGGGCTCTGAAACTCTTTTGCATGATATTGAAATAGTGGACACATGACATTATGCTTTTGTCAAAACCCAGCAGGGGGAGAGACTTGGCGTTCAGAGGGCTGTACGACACGAAGACTGAGCCCTGATGTAAACTGTAGACATGAGTTAATCATTGTGTACTGACCGCGAGTCACCAGTTGCAGCAAATGTACCCCAGGAAGGCAAGACATGAGTCACAGGGGAGACAGTGCGCCGGAAAAAGGGGCCATGGGGCCCCCTGGACTTTCCGCACAGTTTGCCTGTAAACCTAAAACTGCTCTAAAAAATAAAATCTATTTAAAAACAATGCCCCTCTCCTGGCCCCAGTCTGCCCTCCTGGACAGACAGCAGCCAATCCCAGTTCACTTCCTCATCGACCTCCCCCACCAGCCCCTGGCTCTTTTCTGCCCCTCCCTCGCAGGGGCTCCCCTGCTGGCCTCAGTTCAGTGCCCCCCACCCCACCTCAGGTCAGGCCCCTGAGACACCACCCCCACGCTCTACGCCGGGTCAGCTCCCAGCTACGAGGCTCCCCACAGTGTGCCCCAGACAGGCTCTCCTGGTCTTCAGCTCCGCTCTCTCCAGCCTGAGCTTAGGACCCAGGGCTGCACAGCAGGTCAGCTGGGCTCCAGGCTGGACGGAGACAAGACTGGGCCTGGACAGAGCTGTGCACTTGCAGGCCGCATTCCAGCAACTCCTGTTAACTCCTGTTCGCCAGCCGGCAGCTACTCCCTGGCAGCCTTGCTCCTCCTGGGGAGGGAGGCCCCTCAATGCCCCCTCCTCCTGTGCTCCTTGTCTCCACGCAGCCGCCGAGTCTGACCCCGTGCTCTAAATGAGCCCCTGGGTAAGGATCTGTCATGAGCATACCAGCTCTGCCTGCCCCTGTCCCTGCCTTCTGCCAGGGCCATGAGTGCAGGGGTCCCTCGTGGCCCACAGAAGCCCTTGACCCCCCAGTGCTGGTTTCCCTGGCTCTGCAAAGTGGCTGGAGGATGGATGGCTGCAGGAGAGCTGGGCTTCCTTCAAGGCTTGGGCTGGGCTGCAGAGTGCTCCCCACAAGCAGATCCATGCGAGGCTGCACACCGCCCTTTCCCTGCTGGGACTCTCTGGTTCCCGTGCAGCAGAGTGGGGTGGGAGCCAGACACAGGGAGCGTCCAAGGGGGCTGAGGGGAACTTGTTGCGTCAGGCCAGGCTCACTTGAAGGGGGGGGGGTACAGGAACTCTGCTGACCAGATTCGCTGGGGAAGCAGGATGGCACAATAACAGTTGGCACCCCATCCCGCAGCCACCATCCTGCTCCAGGCTGTCCCTGCTGAGGCGGGCACAGAGAGCAGAGCTGAGGCCAGGAAGCCTGCCTGGCCATGGCCTGGCCCTAAGTACTTCCTGGTGCAGAGAGCAGGGGACCCTGGGAGACTCGGATGCAGGCCACCTTGCTAATGTCCCCTCCTTGCTTGTCTGGCCCTTGCTCCTCCAGCCTGGACCCACTCCACAGTGCATACAGAGCATTACCGGTGCAGGAACCCCATCACCTGCCTCCCTCCCACTCAGCACCACTCCTGCTGGCCCGGCTTTGTAGGGTCAGGCAGGGCCCTGCACCTGGGGGCTCCATCTGCCCCAGGGTGCCTCGTTCTAATGCGCACAAAGGCCCTCTGCAGGCTTCCACTACAGGCCACTCTGCCACCCTGGAGTCCCACCTGGACATGCTGCTGCTGCTAGGTGACCTGATTCTGCCTTGCTGCACAGTGGGCCTCTCTGCAGCACCTCCCCAGCCCTACAGAGCAGAACGCAGCCTGCTGTCCATGGGGGCTTCCTCCAAAGGAAGGAGCCTCCTACGATGTTCGTGCCATGTGGGCCCTTAGAAGATGAGAGGAGGCCACGCTGGGCCCTTCCAGGGCAGGCGGCAGGCTGCTCCACACAGCGGACACTAGTTGATGGTGTGAGCACAGTATGAGGGACCGAGGCTCAGCCAGGAATCCGGCCCACTGGGAGCCCCTCACCGGCACTCTGACCTTCTGCATTGCCCACGGCACCTGTCAGGCTGCCCTTGGTGGGGGTGCCATGCTGTGCCATCCTTATTTGGGTAGAGTCAGGCTGGGTGAGTCCCAGTTGTGGGCAGTGGGTGTGATGCAGCTGGCTTTCTGTAAGTATCTGAACTAAAAATAGGTAGAGATCACCCTAGTGTTTGTCAGTTTGTGCTTGGCCTTATTCAACTTGGAGCATAAATGCTGCAGACGAGCTCCTAACTTTAGGTCTCATGGATTCCAGGGTTCTCAGCTACAAGGGCGGGTTTGAAATGTCCAGGACACACTGAGTTAGTAACAGTCATCTGTCACCCCAACAGGGTGCTCGGGGTGGTTCTCGGACCCAGGGGATCCAAGAGCAGCCCATAACCATGTCTCCCCGTGAAGGGGCTCAAACATTGATGGCGGGGGTCGAGAGTCACACGGCTAAAAGTTCAAAGAGTCACAGGCAATGCTCATTGCCTTCCTGTGAACCTCAGCTGGAGGAGCCTGAGTTGGGGTGGCGGGACACCAGCTGTGTGGCCTGTCCCTCTCCCTCACCCTTTGTCTGCTAATGGCTTTCCTTTGAGGAAACGCCTCCCTGTGATTCCTACGGGGCTGGCTCCAGGATGGACTATGAACACACCTGGTCAATTAGCAGATCCCTTCTTCCTGTCAATAGTGATCCCATTCAGCCAACGAGACTCCATTCTGGGACTTGGAGGAAAACGCTGAGGAAGCGGAGTGCGCTCTCCAGGAAGGGTGCCTGTGAGGCTGAGGAGGCCTGGAGCTGGCAGAGCCCCTGGTGGCGAGAGCCTGCTGAGACTGAAGCGCCTCCAGAAGGGCTGAGACAGCTTTGGAGCCTCTGAATCCAGCTGTGCTTGAAGCACCTGGCCCTGGACTTCTCAGACACCTCAGTGATCTTTCCTGAGTTAAGGAACTGCCACCAGCAGCCAGAAGAATCCTGATGATTAGGTGACAGATCCCTCCTAGGGCGTCATTGGCAATCAGCTGGCCAGTGGAGACGGGAGCAGAGAACGCTACCGGAGAGTGGAGAGCGGCACAGCACAGCCTCAGAGAAGCCAGGCTGGATCTGCAAGGAGAGCACACCCTCCACTTGCTCAGCGCCTCTGCACCTGTAGCTTTCTTGGTGGGGTGCCTTCCCCAGCCCCAGGGAAAGTGTTTCCTGATCCTTCAAGAGTTAGCTCAGGAGCCACCGCCTCTGAAAGTCCTCTAGGATCATCCCTGCCACCTGGTCATACCTCCACCTGCTTGCACTGGCCTGCAGGTTGTTCTGTGGCAGGAAGGGTGCTGATAGCTCAGGATGAGCCATATCCCCCCAGTGTCAGGGTGATATGTGAGATCTCTTGGAACATTGCTTCCTCTCCCAAGAGACGCAAGGAGAAGGTGGGAGGGGAGAGTCCTGAACTGACAGAGCAGTTACTCCAGAACTACTGAACAGTAAACCAGAAGTGGCTTGAAGTGATACCATCAAGTTTCTAGTACTGAATGACAATTGGGCTCCGGAGCTAAGTTCGGCTATTGTCGTTACTGCGTGCCATCGAGTCAATTCCAACTCGTACAGAGAAGTCAATCAAGTGATAACACTGCACCCGTGACTCTGAGCTGGGAAAGCACGTAGCTGCTCTCGCAATGTGTGCATCTGTCTTCCCCACCCGACCTGGGCCTAAGTCCAAGCCAAACACAGCTTTACAGCTGCTGGGAGGGAGGGCAGGAAGGTGCTCAGCAGAGCACAGGAAAAGAGGGCACCCCGTGCAGCTGGGGTCACGGACGGCTCACACCACAGGCAGACTTTGGGCCTTACTTTTCCAATCTGAAAAGGGGCACTTAAGACCCTGACAAATAGAAAGGACTCAAGGAAGATGGTTCTTTGATTTCTTGCCCCTTGACCTGGAGCCTCCGTGTAAGAAGAGACGGCCCAGGAGGTCGAAGCAGTCCACACGTCATGCTATGCTCCCTGGGCTGGCTTTCATGAGCTGGAGGTCGACAGCTCTTTCCCTTCCTCAGGGTTCATCAATGGGCCTGCTTCTTAGGAAGATGAGGTCGGTGGCCCTGGCCCTTTGACTCCTCCATGGGGTGGGTGATGCTGGAAATAAGCTGTAACTGTATCCACCCAAGATTCAGAACCACTTCTTTAGCCTTTCCTGGGCAGAGAGCTGGAGGGCAGATGAGGTGCCAGCCACCAGGAAGTGCCCCTCCCAGCACCTGCCTGGCCCACACTATGCTGTCACTGCAGAGCTCCAGGCTCAAGCTCACCTCCCAGCACCTGCCTGGCCTGCACCAGGCTGT
>NW_004444136.1:1884944-1894873 GCF_000243295.1 Trichechus manatus latirostris | reverse complement strand
CCAGGCTCAAGCTCACCTCCCAGCACCTGCCTGGCCTGCACCAGGCTGTCAATGCAGAGCTCCAGGCTCAAGCTCACCTCCCAGCACCTGCCTGGCCTGCACCAGGCTGTCAATGGAGGGCCCCAGGCTCACGCTCACCTCCCAGCACCTGCCTGGCCCACACTGTGTTGTCACTGCAGAGCCCCAGGCTCACGCTCACAGCCAGAAACCACCTGAAATTACTCTTCCTCAACTACCCTTTTCCAGTCTCATTAATGCTCATTTTGAGCTGCCAAACTGCAAGTAAACAGGATGCTCCACCACTCTCTGTGAGAGGACCTTTTTCAACCAAGCCTGGCAGTGCCTGGTGCCCGATAGACAGAAAGCAAAAGAAAACAAAGGAGAAAGAGCAAAGCAGAGATGGTCCCCGGGGTGGCTCAGGGGCACCTCCCTGGTTCCCATCAGTACCCTTGCCACGGCAGGTGATCCCACATTGTGAGGTGAAGCAATGCGCTTGCTCCCTGAACCCAGGTCAGGACTGCCCTGGCCTCCTCCTGGCCAGCAGCAGTGCCCAGAGCCCCTGGGAAAGTGGGCAGTCAGTAAGGAATCCCAGTTGCAGGTGGCCACTGCAGATGCATGGGAGGACACAGCATCCAGGGGGTCATGAGTGGGCCACCCTAACCTGGCCTGGGGGCATCAGGGAAGCTTCCTTGGAGTAAGCATTATTTAGGAGTCCCTGGGTGGTGCAAATGGTTTACAGTCTACTACTAACCTAAAGGTTGGTGGTTCAAACCCAACCAACACAGCAGGACTGTGAAAGAAAGGCTTGGCTGTCTGTTTCCATAAAGATTACAGCCAAGGAAACCCTGTGGAGAGGTTTTACTCTGTGACACATGGGTTGTCATGAGTCAGTATCAACTCAATGGCAATGGATTTGGTTTTTGGCTTTCAGGTAACACAAACAATTGAGGCACTTGGCTGCTAACCAAAAGGTTGGAGGTTTGAATCCACCCAGAAGCACCTTGGAAGAAAGGCCTGGTGATCTACTTTGGCAAAATCAGCCATTAAAAACCCTTTGAAGCACAGTCCTGCTCTGACACACATGGACTCACCACGAGTTGGAACTGACTCCATGGCAACTGGTACGCATTATTTAAATTAAAAGCAAAAGGATCAGTCAGAGCTGGTGAAGATGAGGCAGTGGCCGGGGGTGGAAAGGGGTGTGCAGTTGAGTGGGGGGTGTTCCAGGCAAGGGGAGAGGAATGAGCAAAGGCCAAGAGGCAGAGAGGGCCTGGAGGGCTCAGAGAGGTAGAAGAAGGGGTGCAGCAGGATTGCAGCAAGCGAGGGGGGAACTGGTGTAAGATGAGGCCAGCACTGTGGATGTGATAAGGATCCTGAGTAAGCAGAGAGGAGAGCCCCTGCCCGGCTGGAGTTGTGGTCAAACATGCCCCACAGCTCCCAGGGGGTGGAAGGGGCTGAGCCCTTACTCACAGTATTCCTACTCCAGAGGCCTCTGTCCTCTCTCTCGGACTGAGCCCATGCTGTTCTGGGCAGGTGTAAACTGAGGCTCTCGGGCTCCCAGAGCGTGGCCCCCACAGCTGACACGGCCACCCTGGGCAGGAAGGGAGAGCAAGAGGCGGAGGAAGCCACCTGGCGGGTGGAGAGGCTGACCTGACGCCCTGAAATGCGAGGGGGAGTGCCTCTAGTTTCCGGAAATAGCCTTGTAATTAAGAGGAAGACAATAATGGTCAGTGATCAGACTGTATGAAAACTTCTGCCCACTTTGTTCTTCCTGAGCAATCTTTGCTAATTAATTCTTAAAGATTCACACACTGGGATTAAAACACTCAGCTCACAGAAGCCAAGCTGATCGATACCTTTTCAGCCTAATGGAGGGGCTGGAGGCAGAAAGCGGGCTTCAGGCCTGAGGTGGAACGAGGCACTCTGGGCACTGGGAGTGCTTTCAAAGGGGCAGGCCTCCCAGGGTGTCCCAGGGAGGTGTACCCCTCCCCCGGAAGGTCCACTCTGACCAGGAGGTGGTGACATGTGCAAACACTATACCACCCTTGACAAGGTAGCTGCTAGAACTTTGAAGGAGTGAGCCAGGGGTGCTGGAAGCCCGGGGTGGGGTGGAGCTCGAGGCTGCCCTTGGAGTGTGGGTGGTGGTGTCTGCTGAGAACCAGACAAGGAAACTCGAAGCCAGGACTCCCAGCTAGGCCCTACACTCATTGGGGAAGGGTCTGCTCCATCTCAAGCACATCTCTGTTGGGACTGGAAACTTCCCTATGACCCCAGAGTAGAGTGGAAGGGAGTGAAATTTGGAGACAGAAGATCTGAATCCCCATCCACCACTTCTTACTCAGCTAGTGGGCTTGGGCCAGCGAGGCTATTGCTCTGAGCTCTGCGGTGGGGCTGGTCACAGAACCCTGCTGGCCTGCACACAAGGGTGCGCGGCAGGGCACCCGGAAGAAGGGTGTACACAGACTGTGGACTTAGCAGCAGACAGGGTCGTCCTCCACAAGCACACCCACCAGCCACTTGTGACAGGGTCCTGGGGGCTGTGAGAGATGTGCATCAGAAGCAACTCTGGAAGGGGCTGGACCAGAAGGGAGATGCCCCCCTCCCTGCCCAAGTGCACAATTCTTGGCAGTTCCGAGAAGTCACCGCGCTGAGGCCTCCTGAAGTCACTGGACTTTGGAGTCTCAGACCAGAGAGGCCTGTTTTCCAGAGTAAGCAGGGGAGGCTGGAAGCCTTGCAGAATAACTAATTAATGATGGTAAAGTATTGTGGAAGAGGAAAGCCTTGCGTAACCGCTAAGTGGTGGGGTTATTATTATTCATGCAATATTCATGCTGTGCTCTCCAGCCTCTGGGAAGCTTCGCTCTGGAGTCCTCAGGGACTAGGTGGAGGGAGCACGTGCCCCGGGAACAGGGCTGTGGGACGGCAGCTGGCCTGACAAGCGGAGGAGGGTCCACGAGGCTGCAGAGGGGCAGCAGACACGCAGCCGGCACCATGGCCCCAGCTCTTGAGGAGACGAGACCTTGGCAAAGCCAGGGAGGCCAGGTGGAGCCATCTGCCTCACTGACCAGGAGAGGCCGCCATGGAGCCTAAGTGGGAGCCAGGGGCTGGGCCGAGCGTTCCCACCTTTTTCTGCGCCTGGGAGGCGCAGATGGTTAAGTTCTCAGCTGCTGACTGGAAGGCTGGCAGTTCTAACTCACCCAGAGGTACCTCAAAAGAAAGTCCTGGTGATTGATCTGCTTCTGAAATGTCACAGCCATGACATTTCCACTTTGTAACACATGGGGTTGCAGTGAGTTGAAATCCACTTGACGGCAACTGGTTTGGTTTGGTTAACATTTGCACTATGTCTAAATATTCACAAGCTATACCACGGCCTCGCCTGGGCCCTGCACTCCACTCCGCAGGGATCCCCTGCTGAGGGGGTGCAGGTGTTCTGGGCCAAATAGGAGGAGGCCAGGCCTAGCCAGGACTCCTGGGAAGAACTGGGCCCTCTAGGACTCAGGTGGGCCTGACCTAGTCAGATGCCCAGGCGGGTTCTCCTACTAACCCCTAGGTTTTCCCTCCTAAATGCTCCCCAAACCAGTCCTGCCATATGCATGCGGGGAGGAGGCACAGCTATCTGAGAACCTGGCCTGCTGAGAAATGCCTGTTGGTAATTGAGGTAAAAGCAGCCTTCCCTCGCTCTTGTTCCCAGGGCTGTGGTTATCCCTCCCCCCACACATATGACCCCGTCCCCTGGCCCGGGGACACAGGGCACACACAAGTCCTTCTCCCTGAATTCTCATGTGCTGCTGACTCAGTCCCTGAACTTTCAAATATTTTTTTACAAGACCAAAAAGAAAAACAATGTTTTTGCATTTGACGCGTATGTGATGTGTGGGGCCCTCTGAAGCTGGGACAGGCCCACTGTGCTGGAGGACTGTGGGCCTCATCTCGCAGGGCTGGGGGCTCCTCAGGCTTACACACCAGAATAAGAGAGATCTGGGACCAAAGCTGGTCTACGGGGCTCCAGGGAAGAGCCTCACACCAACACAGCTGCTAGGAGTTGACAGGTGTTTTCAGGTGCCATGTGTGGCTCAATGACCAAGGTTTATCTGCAGCTTGGAGGGTCTCTGTTCTCCAGTGCTTTGGGCCTGCTCAGGGAGCATCTCTGAGTGTCTCCAGAACCTTCCCAACCTGCCTGTCGAACACAGTCTTCTGGTGGGGCCAGGATGGCTGTGACAGTCACAGGCTACAAAGCACAGCCTGGCCTCAGGCCTCGTGCTCACTTCCAGAAGGGAAGGACGTAGGAGTGTGCAGCTGCAGCCTCAGAAGAGAGCAGTGGTCCTGCTCACTTGGCCTTGGACAAACCCAGCCCCTTTTTCCTGCCCTGGAGTATGCACTTGCTTCCTTCTGCAAAACTTCCTTATGAGGCATTGGTGGTTCAGTGGTAGAATTCTCATCTTTAGGAGACCCGGGTTCAATTCCCAGCCAGTGCAACTCTTGTGCAGCCTCCACTCATCTGTCGGTGAAGGCTTGTGTGTTGAACAGGTTTCAGCAGAGCTTCCAGACTGGACTAGGAAGAAAGACCTCGCAACATACTCCCGAAAATCCGTCAATGAAAACCCCATGGATTGCAACAGTCTGATCTGTAACCAATCGTGGGGATAGCGCAGGACCGGGTGGTATTTCTCCCCATTGTGCATGGGGTAGCCACGAGTCAGGGGCCGACTCGACAGCAGCTAACAACACGTCCCCTTACCCCCAGACCACCTGCTGCATCAGGCTATTCCACAGCCCCTGCAGGAGAAGGCCCGGCTTCCTCACAGGGCTCACCTAGTCCCTCAGTCGGCTGGGCTTACCTCTCAGCTTCTTCCTTCCCTCCTAGGCCTCAGCAGAGGCTATGCTTGCCTCTCAGAACACTGTCCCTCTTTTCCCACCCAGATCCATTTCTACTATAGTGCTTACAGATGACTGGAAGCTGAGGGTCCACCTCCTACACTAATTAGATCACACTCAAGTGCTGCTTACAGGGCAGAAGCTAGGGGGTGACCAACCAGGGCCAGATGCCTGACAGCGGTCACAGGATGTAGGGATAAGATCTTAAACAGACATGCATGTAAGTAGCTCTGTTATAAAACCATCATGAGTAGCACCGTGAGAGGGCATCACCATGTCCTTCTAGGAGCTGGAATGCATTTCAGGCTGAGGAAGCCTTGAGGCAGGGAAGGACTCAGCTCCATGAGTGCAGGGAGCAGAAGCACCCGGCTTGGAGGCACCTGATGGGACTGGGGTGGCAGGCAGGGCTAGAGAGGTAGGGCTTTGGGCCACAATAAACACTTAGGTCTTCCTAACAGCAATGGGAAGCTGCTGAGGGATTTCAGCAAGGCAGAGGCATAATTAATTTGCATTTAACAGGATTCCTCCTCCAGGAAGCCTCCCTGGACACCTCAGTATGGATCAGGAGCTTCTTCTGTTTCCCTTTTTGCTTAGTTCATTTCAGCACTTAACACGCTGCATTGCAACCATCTCCCCAGAGACTGTGAACTCCTTCAGTTTGGAGCCTGACTCACTCATGTTTATGTCCCAGCAAAGAGTCTGGTGAAAATCAATACTTGCTTAATGAAAGAGAGAGTTCCGGGATGTCTGTGTGTCCCAGGCCTCTGGAGTAGCCCATGGGCCCAGCTCCAGGCCCTCTGCCTCCTCCCTGGGCAGCAACTTCTTGAAGATGCAGCTCTAGGGTTTGCATATACCTCTGAGGTGGGTGCAGCTGAGCTCCAGGCAGAGATTCCCCAGCTGTTTATCTGTCTCATTCAGATGAGGAGGGAGAAAGTCTGGTTCATCTTACTAAGAATCATTAGCTGTTTATTTAATGGAATAAAATTTAATGAAAGGAGCAGCTCAAGCAATTCTGGTGGGTAAATGAGGGTCTAGGTGTGCCCTTGATGCTTACAATGACTTTAAAGAGAAAGCACAGGTAGTTTAATTTGGGAGCCAGTGGAAATGTCTGCTCACTTGTATGTCAGCCAGGTCGACTCTGGCTCTCAGCTGCCTGGCAGTGGCTCTCACCAGGGGCATGAGGATCACATGGGTTTCCCTGACAGATACTTTCTGTAGGTCATTCCTACTGCCTTCCCCTCACAGGGAATCAGCCTCCTTAGGAGTTTCAGGATCAGGAATGCGTGTCCAAGAGATGTTAGACAGCCCAGGTCCTCCTCAAAGAACATTACTTCAAATCACCCATCCCCCAGGATCTTAAAAACTCATTTCACACTTCTGTCTTCAGAAAAATGGAGTAAATGTACTTTTTCCTATTTCTCACACTAAGTACAACTAAAAGCCCTGAATATTATATTTTTAAAAAAAGAAAATAAGAAGACTCTGCAAGGTAAAGAGAAAGAGGCAGGCTGGCTGGGGACCTTGAGGTCCCAGGAATGTGACATGTTGGTGAGTTCCCTGGATTTTCTCTTTGCCTCATAATCCCAGACTATGTGCTGAAGAAGTGGTGGCTCAGAAATGCCAATGGGCACATAAAGCCCAACAAAAACTTACTCTCTAGCCAAACAACTAGGAAAGGAGTAGCTTAGCAAGACAGAAAACTTTTAATTGATAACCACTCTTCTCCAGTCAAACACCACAGAAAACACTGCTGCCCCACCCCCACCCCCGCCTATGCCTGCAAAGGGCAGGGAGGGAACCTAGACTTCCACCCTCAGCAGGATGTAATAAGTCACCCAACCTCCATCCCCAAGGATATGTCAGAAAAGGCCAAGCAGGATGATAGGACGTTCATCCTCAAAGGATGGGAAACAAGCCCTCCACCCCAATAGCTTCAGTGGAAACCACACTGGGAACCTGGACTTCCATTCCCCACGTACAGAAATGAGATGCTTCTCAATCTTCCTGCTAGAGTGGTGTCAGAGGAGGTTTAGGAGAAAGTTAGCAGTAAGCATTGCCCAGCAGTAACAAAGCTACATCCCTCCCCAGGATGTTAGTGGACGCCACATGGGCAGCAGTAACACCTCCCAGCAGGGGTTGTATTAGAGGAGACCTAGTGGGGATCCTGAACTCCCACCATAACCAATAGGAATGAAAAGCCCCTCTGCCACCAAGTGTCAACCAAGGCTGAGAGAGGAAATAGAACTTCTACTCACATTTGGCAGTAATGAGGAGATGCCTCATTTCCCCAACCAAAACAATGTCTAAGGAGGCCAGCTAAACAGAAAATGTGAATAAGATCCGGAGTCTTATAAAATAATACCAACAATGTTCAGGTTGCAATTGAAAATCACTTGTCATAACAAGAACCAGGAAGATTGCAACTTAAACGCAAAAAGACAACCAAGAGACACTAACATCAGGAAGACACAGATGTTGGAATTATCTGACAAGGATTTTAAAGCAGCCATCGTGAAAATGCTTCAATGAGCAATTATGAAAATGGTTGAAACCAGCGGGAAAAAAATAAAGTCTCAGCAAAGAAACAGGAAGTCTAAAGAAATAAGTAGAAGATATAAAGAAGAACCAATGGAAACTTAGAACTGAAAAGTATAACTGAAATTTAAAAAAAAAAAGAAAAACACAATTAATTAATTCAAAAGCAGAATGAAGATGATAAAGGAAAGAATCAGTGAACTTGAAGACAGAAAAATAAAAATTGTCTAATCTGAACAAGAAGAAAATGGAATGAAATATAATAAAAAGAAGAGAACTTCAAGAACCTGTCCGACTATAACAAAAGATCTAACATTCATTTCATCAGAGTCCCAGGAGGAGAAAATAGAGTGGGGCTGAAAAGGAGCCCTGGTGGCACAGTGGTTAAGAGATCAGCTGCTAACAAAAATGTCAGCAGCTGGAATCCACCAGCCGCTCCTTGGAAACCCTATGGGGCAATTCTACTCTGTCCGATAGGGTCTCTAACAGTCGAAATTGACTCGACAGCAATGGGTTCGGTTTTTTGTTTTCTTTGAGGGGGGGCTGAAAAAAGAATTTGAAGACATAATGGCTGAATTTTGTTTTCCAAATTTGGCAAAAGACATTAACCTAGAGATAACAGAAGCTGAGCAAACTCCAAATGAGATAAACTCAAGTAAACCCATGACAAGACACATCACAGTCAAACTTCTGAAAACTAAAGACGAAGAACAAATCTTGAAAACAGTGAGAGAAATAATGCCTTATGTTAGAGGAAAAACAGTTCAAATGACAGTGGATTTCTCATCAGAAAACATGGATGCCAGAATAATGTGGCCCAACATTTTTCAAGTGCTGAAGGAAAATAAATAAATGTCAACCCAAAATTCTTTATCTAGTTAAATTATCCTTCCATAATGAAGAAGAAATCAAGATATTCTCAGATAAAGGAAAACTAAGAAAATTAATCACTAGCAAACCGACCCTAAACGAATGGCTAAATTTCTCCAAACAGAGACGAAATGATAAAAGAAGAAATCTTAAAACATCAGGGAGTAAGAAAACTGGAAAAAGTAAAAATATGGATAAATGAAGTAGACTCTTATTCTCCTCTTAAGATTTTTCAATTATGTTTGGCTGTTAAATATATATATATATATATAACACTGTCTGAGGTAGTTTTCAATGTAGGTAGAAGAATTATAAGACAAGTATAAATGGAAGTGAATAAAGGGACATAAAGAGAGGTACAGCTTCTACATTTCACTTGAACTGTTAAAATGATAACATCAAGAGACTGTGGTAAGTTATGTATATATAATGTAATACCTGGAGCTACCATTAAAAAAAAAAAGCTATGCAAAGCAATACGATCATAAACACTATAGATAAATCAAAATGGAATTCTAAAAAATGTTCAAGTAACCCGAGGGAGGCAGGAAAGTAAAAAAATAAATAAATAAAAATAGAACAAACAGGAAATAAAATATAAAATGGCATGCCTAAAGTTCTAACATATCAAAAACTACAGTAAATGTAAATGACCTAAGTTCATCAATTAAAAGACAAAGCTTGGTACAGTGGGGAAAAAAAAGACTAAACTACATGCTGTCTACAAGAAACTCACTTCAAATAGGAAGACTGAAAGTGAAAAGATGGAAAAAGGTACACCATGCAAACATTAATAAAAAGAAAGTAGGTGTTGCTATGTTAATATCAGATACATTTCAGAGCAAAGAAAATTGTCAGAGACAGAGAGGACATGAAATAATGATAAAAGAGTCAATCCACCAAGAAGACACAGCAGTCCTAAATGTCTATGCATCAATCAGTAGAGCTGCAAAGTATGTAAAGCAAAAACTTATAAAATTGAAAGGAGAAATGACAAATTATGCACAATTACAGTTGGAGATTTCAACACCCCTCTCTCAACAATTGATAGAACAACTAGACAGAAAATCAGTGATAATACAGAAAAATCCTAAAACACCATCAAGCAACAAGACCTATCAATATTTATAGAACACTCCATCCAAATATACCTTTTTTTTCAAGCATTCACATAAGATATGCCAAGATAGACTATATTCTTGGCCAAACCTCAAAAAAAAAAAAAGATTAAAGTCATATGGAGTGTATTCTCTGACCACAATGGAATCAACTAGAAATCAAGAATAAGAAGATAATAGGAAAATTTCCTAGTACTTAAAACTAACAATACTTCTAAATAATCCATAGGTCAGAAAAAAAGTCTCAAGAAAAGTTTTTAAAAAATGCTATTGACTGAATGAAAATGAAAACATAATTTTATACATGTGGGATGTAGCTAAAGCAGTTATGAGTGGAAAATTTATAGCACTAAATGCTTATATCAGGAAAAAGGAAAATAAAATTAATAATCTAAGACTCCACCTCAAGAAATTAGAAAAAGGAGAAAATGAAGAGAACAGGATACAAGGAAAAGATTAGTCCGGAGGACTAATGGACCACAGCTACCACGGCCTCCACCAGACTGAGTCCAGTACAGCTAGATGGTG
>NW_004444136.1:1858591-1884457 GCF_000243295.1 Trichechus manatus latirostris | reverse complement strand
AAAAAGAAGAGCAAACATACCTAGCAGCACTGTGGAACGAAGGCCTAGCAATCTGCTTCCATAGACATTACAGCCAAGAAAGCCATATGGAACAATTCCACTCTGCAACACATGGGGTCACCATGAGAAGGAATTAACTTGATGGCACAAGATGACAACTACAATATGAATTATGATATACTCAGGGATAAAATACTATCCAGCTATTAAAATAGGGTTTAAAAATAAATAAACCCAAAGCAAGCAGAAGGAAGTAAATAATATAGATAAGAGCAGAAATCACTGAAACTGAAAACAGAAAATCAATAGAGAAAATCAAGGAAACAAAGAGACAGTCTTTAGATCAATCAAATTGACAAACCACTACTAAGACTGACAGAGATAGAGAGAGAGAGAATATACCAATTACCAACATCAGGAATGAAACACGGGATATCACTACAAAACCTATGGACATCTAAAAGATAATAAGGGGTTACTACAAATATCTCTACACACATAAACCTGTCAACTTAGATAAAAAGAACCAATTCCTCAAGAAAGCACAAACTATCAGAAAAACAAAAAAACCCATTGCTGTCTAGTCGATTCTGACTCATAGAGACCCTATAGTAGAACTGCCCCATACGGTTTCCAAGGAGCAGCTGGTGGATTCGAACTGCTGACCTTTTGGTTAGCAGCTGAGCTCTTAACTGCTACACCACCAGGACAAGCTACCACAACTCACCCTATATGAAATAGATAGTTGGATTAGCCCTGTAACTATTAAGGGAATCTCCAAAAAGAAATCTGCAAGCCCAGACTGTTTCATAGGAAGGTTCTATCAAACATTAAAGAAGAATTAACACCAAGTGTACACAATCCTTTCCAGAAAACTGTAAGATGAGTGTGATGGTTAATGTTATGTTTCAAAATGGCTAGGCTATGATTCTCAGTGGTTTGGCAAACACTATGTAATCACCTTCCCATTTGTGATCTGATGTGAGAAGCCAATTAGTTAAAAGGGGATTCTCCTTGGGGGTGTGTCCTGCCTCCAGTATATAAATGGATGTTCTGGCACTTTCTTTCTTGCCCTGCACGCTTTTCATTGCTGACCTCTGGTTTTTGGAATGTAAGCCTGCAGAAGTCTCTGGCCGGCTGTCTGACCTGCAAATTTTGGATTTGCCAACCCCCGCAACCCTTTAGCCAGTAGAGACCTCCAGCCTGCCACCTGACCTGCAGATTTGGGATACATCAACCCTGCAATGACGTGAGGCAGCAGAGGTCTTCAGCCTGTAGCCTGACCCATGAATTTGGGACTTGCGAGGCCCCTCAGTTGTGTGAGCTATTTCCTTGAAATAAATATATATACAGAGAGAGAAATTAATAATGGTATTCACATAGCCTTTTCAATAAATGAAGTTCGAGCAGTTGAACATCTATAGGCCAAAAAAAAAAAAAGTACTTTGACTTAAACCTTATATAAAAATCAACTCAAAATGGATCACAGAATTAAACATAAAACTATAAAATTTTTGAGAGAAAATTTTGGAGACTTAGGGCTTGGTAAAATATATATATATATATATGCTTCAATGGTTTTGCTCCCTTGGATTGTTAAGTTTGTATGTCATCTTGGCTGGGTCATGATTCTCAGTGATTTGGCAGTCATGATGTAGTTTGGCAGTTATGTACTGATGTAATCACCTCCACGATGAGATCTGATCTAATGGGATCACCTCCACGACAAGGTCTGCTGTGTGTAGCCAATCAGTGGAAAGGGAGTTTCCTTGGGGTTGTGGCTTGCGTCCAACATAGGTGGACTTTCTGGCAAGGTGTATGGGCTTTTACTCACTCTGGATCCTGCAGCCAGCTCCTGTTCTTCTGACCTCTGGTTCTTGTTTTTTTCTTTTTTAATACTTTTTCTAAGGGAGAGTAATTTTCTTTTTTTTATTGTACTTTAGATGAAGGTTTACAGAGCAAACTAGCTTCTCACTAAACATTTAATGCACAGATTGTTTTGTGACGTTGGTTGTCAACCCCACAACATGTCAGCACTCTCCCCTTCTCGACTTTGGGTTTCCCATTACCACTTTCCTGTCCTCTCCTGCCTTCTTGTCCTTGCCCCATTTAGTCTCATTTTGTTTTATGGGCCTGTCTAATCTTTGACTGAAGGGGGAATCTAAGGAGTGACAAAACAGGGTGACTTCATTACTGAGCTAAAATGGTGTCCAGGGTCCCTACTCTCAGAGTTTGACCTTTGGTTCTTGGGACTTGAGCTAGCAGCTTACCTGCCATCTTGCCACCAATCTTGGGATTCTTTGGTCTCCGCAGCCTGTGAGTCAGAGCCCTGCTGTCTCACCTGCCAATCTGGGGTTTGCCAGACCCTGCAACTATGTGAGTCAGGAGAAGACTCCAGCCTGACTGACGGACTTGAGACTTTCCAGCGTTTACAACCAAGTGAGCCATTTCCTTGACATAAATCTCTCTCTATATATATTTATGCTCTTTACTGGTTTTGCTTCTCTCGAGAACCTAGTCTAAGACAATTTTCTAAAGAACCCAGACTAAGATGATGCGGGAACACTACCCATTTCCTTTTATGAAGCCAATATATCAAAATCAGATACCTTGAAATCAAAACCAGACAGAGGCAAGACAAAGAAAGAAAACTACAGACCGACTTCCTTCATTAATATAGATGGAAAAACCCTTAATAAAACATTGGCCAGCAGAATTTATCAAAATATGAAAAATAATATTATTTCATAAAAAGTAGAGTTTATTCCAGGGATGCAAGGCTGGTTCAATATTCAAAAATCAGTCAATGTAATCCACCATATTAACAGGCTAAAGAAGATACTAATAGGCTAAAGAAGAAAAATCACATGATCATCTCTAGTGATGCCAAAAAAGCATTTGACAAAATTCTGCACTCATTCATGACAAAAAATTTCATAAAACTAGGACTAGAGAGAAACTTCCTCAACTTGACAAAGAACATCTAGCACAAATCTATGGTTAACATTATACTTAACAGAGAAATATTGAATGCTTTTCCCCTAAGATCCGGAACAAAGCAACGATGTCCACTGTCACCACTCTTATTTAATATAATATTGGAAGTTCTTGCCTACCCAAAGAAGCAAGAAAAGGAAATAAAAGGCATACAGATGAGAAAGGAAGAAATAAAACTGTCCCTGTTTGCAGATGATATGATGGTCTCTGTAGAAAATCCCAAAGAACTAAAAAATAACTCATAGAACTAATAAATAAATTCAGCAAGGTTGCAGGATACAAGACCAACATACAAAAATCAATTGTATTTCTACATACTAGCACTGAACATACAGAAAAAGAAATTTAAAATATAGTAAATACAGTTATTGAAGAAAAATGCTTAGGTCTAAGTCTAATAAAACATGTGCAGGAGTTGTTTGCTGAAAACTACAAAATGCTGATGAAAGAAGTCAAAGAACAGCTTAATGGAGACACATAAGACAAGATTCACGGAAAACTCAGCATAATAAAGATGTCGAATTTCCCCAGATCTATCTATAGGTTCAACGTGATTCTTATCAAAACCCCAGCAATATTTTTGTAGGTATAGATATGATTAGTCTAAAATTTATTTGGAAAAGTAAAGCAACTAGATGTGTTAAAAACTTTTTGGAAGGTAAGAACTAAGTGGGAGGAATTGCCCTACCCAGTTTAAAGGCTTATTATATAGCTACATGAGTCAGGACTGTGTGATACTGGGGGAGGGAACAATGTGTATATCAACAGAAAAGAAAAGAGAACCTAGCATTAGCCCCACACAAGTATGATCAACTGATTTTTAACAAGGGAGCAAAATCAATCCAAGAGAGAAAAAAAGGCCTTTTTAACAAATAGTGCTCCAGTGATTGAATATCTATAGGCAAAAAAAAAAAAAAGTACTTTGACTTAAAACTCATACCTTATACAAAAATTAACTCAAAATGAATTATAGAATTAAATGTAAAATGTAAAACTCTAAAAATTTTAAGAGAAAATCTTGGGGACTTAGGGCTTGGTAAAAAGTTCTTAGATGCGACATCAAAAGCATGATCCATGAAAGAGAAAAGTCCATAAATTTGACTTCATTAAACACTTATGCTCTGTGAGAGACCCTGTGAAGAGAATGAAAACACAGCTACAGATTGGGAGAAATATTTGCAGATTACATATTTGACAAGGACTTATACCTAAAATGGAGCCCTGGTGGTGCAGTGGTTAAGAGCTTGACTGTTAACCAAAAGGTTGGAAGCCTGAATCCATCAGCCACTCCTTGGAAACCCTAGGGGGTAGTCAGTCCTATAGAGTTATCATGAGTCGGAATTGATGTGATGGCAACGGGTTTATATCTAAAATATGTTAATCTCAAAATTCAACAGTTAAAAAAAAAAAAAAAAGGCAAGCAATCCAATTAGAAAATAGGCAAAAGTCATGAAGAGAAGTCTTGCTCCATCAGGGAATTTCTCTTGCTTCCCGGGGACCCAGCCTCTTCCTTTACCCTCTGCCTACTTCCCAGGCCCTGGTGTATGAGTTTTCTTTTGTTGCATTTGAGATACTTTGTTACAGCAAAAGAAAAGGAATTCACCAAGAATTCTTTCTCTTTGGAATCCACATACAATCCTGAGCCATTGTCTTGGCAAGAACTTGAAACACGGGAAAAGCTGTCCGGAAAGATTTTTACAAAGATCTCAGGGACTAAGAGCCAAGAAATAAAGTGATGGCTTTGACTTGTAAGATAAAAACGAATTTAATTCTCTGTACCCTGGCCCCTGCCATCTTTTCATTATAAATTATAGGGATGGCGGGGGGAAGCCTCTGCTCTCTTCAATAATCCTGGCTCATCCAATGAAGAATGTTTTAGGCACTGAAGCATAATTAAAGTGATATTGTATTTCTTTTATTATCATGATTACAATAATACATAGATTTCAGTAGGTGCTTTCCAACAGAATTAAAATGGAGACAGACGGCTGGCACTTTGGTTAGAATTAGAGTTCATAGGAATATTTTATATGGCAGTTTTTTTTTTTTTTAAGGAAAATGCAGACCTCTAATAAAATGCCTAGAATTTCCTCAGACATTTTCAATAGCTCTTCTTAGATCAGTATTTCAGCAAGACTGAAAAATATTGATCAGTTGTTATTGAAATAGCAGCTAATTTATTTAAGATTGTGACAGCCATAATTCAAATCCTAGTTTTCAGTATTTTATTGTCATGTCAGAACTAAACCAGCCTCTCTCAGACAATGTGCTCCGGCTGCGGAACCCTGAGGAGGACACAACCCGACCTGTGTGGTTTTCTGGCTGGGAATGCTAATCAGAACGTGATCCTTAAGAAGTATCAGGCAAACCCCAAAGGAAGGAATGTTCTATTGAAAAGGGGGAGAAGGCGGAAAGCTGTATTCTTCAAAAATATCAGTGTCATAAAAGACAAACAAAGGCTGGGGAAATATTCTAGATTAAAAAGACTGAAGAGATCTAGTTACTAAATGCAATACCTGGCTCTATACTGAAATCCTGTACGGCAGGCATTGCAAATGCTAGAAAGGACATTATTGCGTCCGTTGAAAAAAATGGAGTACGATCAGTAGAGTTTATAAAAGTATTTTGTCAATGGTAAATTTCCTGAAGTTGATAACTGTACTGCGGTTATGTGAGAGAACATCTTTGTTCTTAGGAAATACACACTGATGCATTCATGGATAAAAGCCAAACCAAACCAAAACAAAAAGCACCCATGATGTATACAACTTACTCTCAAAGGGTTTAGAGAAAAGATTACACACACACACATATACATATGGTAGTCCCTCGGTGGTGCAACCAGTTAACCTGATCACCTGCTAACAGAAAGGTTGGAGGTTCAAGTCCACCCAGAAGTACCTCAGAAGAAAGGTCTGGTGATCTACTTCTGAAAAATTGGCCATAAAAACCCTCTGGAGCACAGTTTTACTCTGACACACATGGGTCACCATGAATCAGAGTCGACAGAAACTGGTAATACTTTTTATATATATACAGAGAGAGAGAGAACACATAAGATAAAGCAAATGAAGTAAATTTTTCGTTAGAAATAGGCCAATTATATGAGTTTTCTTTGTACTGTTTTTATTCTTACAACTTTAAGTTTGAAATTATTTTGAAACAGAAAGTTTAAGAAGTAATAAGTTCAGTTTTCTGTGATGACACTATTAGCACTAAAAAACAGCTTTTTGGCATCAAAATGCCACAGTGTGAATCCCAGCTCTGCCACTTACCAGCTATGTAACCTCTGGTAAATGATTTTAATCTCCCTGTGCCTCAGTGTCCTTATCTGTAAAATGGGCATGGTAATAATGACAGCATCTGTCTTATGTGCTGTTTGTGAAAGAGCTGAGAGCACGCCACGCCCAGAGTTAGCTCTCAGGAAGTGGATCTTATTACGCTTTTGAGGAGCGCTCTCCACAAGGCAGAGTATGGGCTTAGTAAGAGCCAAAATGACTCTGCCGCTGGGGGTGGGGGTGGGGGTTGCCGTCCAGTCAATTGCGACCATGGTGACCCCATGTGAGCAGAGTAGAACTGTTCCATATGGTTTTCAAGGCTGTGATCTTTCAGAAGCAGATCACCAGGCATGTCTTCCAAGGTGCCTGTGGGTGGTTTCAAACCGACAAACTTGCAGCTAGTAGTGGAGCACTTAACTGTTGGCACTACCCGTATGATTCTAAGAAGGCAAGAAAAGCACACACACACACACACACACACACACAGAAGTGGAGATCTTATCTACAAGTTTTCAAGATTCATAAGCTGCAGTAACTAGAAAAGCATACCATGATTCAAACATAGACAGATACAAGAATAGCACAATATAGAAAATCCATTAACATCCCTAACATATATTAACTGGGTGTAGGACAGAAGAAGCATTACAAAGCAGGGGAGAAAGGAAAGGTTATTCATAAGTGTTATCAGGAGAATTGATGTTCCATATAGAAAAAATAAGTTAGATCTTTCTTTAGGCCATACACAAAAATAAATTCCAAATAATTTAAAAACCAATCATGAAAAAATGCAACGACTTAAAGTAAGAAAATATTTCTTAGATGAGACAGGAAAATCAAACACACAAAGACAGATACATTGGATTACGTCAAATGCAGAGACTTGTGCACAGCAAAGGATGCTCCAAAGATAAAAGTTCAACAACATACTGAGAGAAAATATTTGTAACAAATAAAACAGGCAAATAATTAATATTCAGAAAAAAACAAGTGAAAGACCAAACCAAATAAATACTGGATGAAAGGTAAATGACAGGAAATTTACAGAAAAGAAAACCTGGCCATCTGATAAGTAGAGGGAAAATGCTTATTTTACTCTTACTTGTTGTTGTTGTCGTTAGCTGCTGTCCAGTCAGCCTCCAACACATGGCGATCCCATGCACTACAGGATAGGACCATTGCGATCCCCAGGGTTTTCAAAGGCTGATTTTCAGAGGTGGATCGCCAGGTCTTTCTCCCTAGTCTGTCTTAGTCTGGAAGCTCCACTGAAATCTGTTTAGCATCATAGCAACACACAAGCCTCCACTGACAGATGGGTGGTGGCTGCACAGGAGATGCACTGGCTCAGAATCGTGATCAACAAACACAATCTAAAACTCTGAGACAATATTTTACAAATATCCAGTTGGAAAAGTTGCAAAGTCTGACGATATCAAGTTTTACTGAGTATGTGTACACCTCCCTGTTGGAGAGCAATTTTGCAATACCCAATTAAAGTAGAATTGTGCATACCTGTGACACAGCAACCCTCTTGCCTCTGGTAGAAAGACACAAGGGTTCCAGGGATAGGTCCAAAGATGTTCACTGCAGCATCGATTGTCAAGTAAAAGTGAAAAACAACCTTAATTTCATCAGTAGGGAAACGGATAAATCAATGATGGTACATTGTTTCAACAAAATCTTAGAGTAGTTAACATGAATAAATTTGACCCATATTGTCAAAATGGATAGATGAAGCCAAATGTTAGCTATGCTGTGACAGCATTCACAGAAAGCTTTTTAAACACTGGAAAGACGTTCAGCAGTTCTGGGGATGGTCTCTTCTAGCGGAGGGATAAGGTAGAGGAAGGGAATCAAAAGGATCTCAGCTCTGTCTCTAGTGTTCTATTTCTTGGGTTGATATATTCATCTGTCTATTTTAAAATACATACAGATAACCCCCAACTTACGACATATTGCAGTTACGAGGAACCACACTTAATAACCATCCGTTTGGGGGTTTTTTGTACATCATATCGTTGGCAATAAGTACTACATACAATGTTGCAGCGAGTAATTTGCTGATGTTATCATTCTCAGATGTTTTAATTTATGATCTACTATTCAAAACACTGCAGTATAGATTTAGTTTTCCAAACTAAATCAGGGGCTTCAGTTGCTTGGAAACATGGACCCAAATGCTAAAGTCATTAAGCAGATTCGGGAAGCAGTGAGATGTTGTCGCCAAATACACGAAGAAAAAAATAAAAGGACCATCCAGACAATTCTCACTAATTTTCTGACTAGAAACACCATCTCCATTCCCAAGGATAATCCAGATGATCCAGAACCTTCCACAAGTGGAGTTAGGACAAACTGTCAACATTGTTTAATTCTTCATTGTCAGAGTAAATTTTTATGATTTGTGTATTTTTTAATGGATGTACGTATGTATTAAAATATCTGTAAGTTTTTATGTAATGTTTCTAACCCTCCAAGACAAATAAAGACTGGATGTATAAAAATACTGATAATAAGAGACAATAATAATGAAAACTATAAAACAATGAGATATTTGACTTACGTCAGAACCGACTTACAATTGTGTAGTTGGAACAGAACCCCGTCATAAGTTGGGGACTACCTGTATATCTAAAGAAACAAAATTTTAAAATTTGCTAATTCAGGGTGTTGGCTCCATGAACATTTGGCACAGCAATCTCAGTTTTTAGAATATTTCAAAACTGATTTTTCAAACACCGTCCAATTACTCTGTATGTGGGAAATAGTGGACCTAGCCACCAAGCATCTGTCAGTTTGTTTTACTGTGGTGGCTTGTTTTTCTGTGACGCCAGAAGCTAAGCCACCGATATTTCAAATACCAACAGGGTTACCCATGGTGGACAGGTTTCAGCAGAGATTCCAGACTAAGACAGAGTAGGAAGAAAGGCCTGACAATCTACTTCCAAAAGTCAGCCAATGAAAATCCTATGGATTACAACAGAATATTGTCCAACATAGTGCTAGAAGATGAGCCCCCAGGTTGGAAGTCACTCGGAATACACAGTGGCTGCAGTAGTGGACTCAGCATTGGACCGGAGCTTACCAACCAGGTGAAGATGGCACAGGAATGAGTGCTGGTCGGTTCTGGTGTACATGGGGTCGTCATGAGTTGGAGCCGACTCAACAGCAACTAACAACAACAAGTATTTGGGTGGGGGGCTTTCTATCATTTCATTCGGATAAATTCCTGGAGGTGAGTTTCTGGGTAAAATGTTCTCAACAGTGTACATTTTGCTGAATGTTGCCAGACTGCCCTCTAGAAAGACTGGCTCAATGAGTGCCCCTAACCTCCAGTCAGGAGAGCTCACCACATGCCAGAAACTATACTAGTGCTTTCCACCTGGCCGCAGGTTTAATTCTCTCAGCAACCCTAAGAAGTAGGTGCTATCGTTATCCCCAGTTTACAGGTTACAGAGCATAGAGAGGATGAGCACCTTGTCCAGAGAATGTTAAGCAAAACTTAACCTTCAGGGAGTTTAGAACTCGACTCACACTCCTAACCACTACGTATCTCCACTAAGTTTATAAAAGTGCAGTTCACACCACTGAGTGCCCAGGGCATCATCACTGTCAGTTTTCCAATCTGAGATACACACATACACACACACACGATTATTCTTATTATCTGTTTTCATTAACATTCTTGGGGAAGCAGTTTAACATAGCAAGTAAGTTTCACTGCTAGATGAGAAGGCGTCTTCTCCCATAACCCATATTTGGCTAGCAACTTGTGATACCTTTGCCAAGTAATTAAAAATCTCACCTGTAAAATTCAGATCATAGAGGTACCTATTTCACTGAGGTGTTGTAGAGACTGCATGAGCTAAGGTAAAGTGTCTAGCAGAGTACTTGGCACATGGTAAACACTCAATAGATGTTAAGTGTTATTATTTCTTTTATTATTTGTGAGCTAGAGCATTTTAAAGGTTTGTTGTTTCTTTGTAATTCTTCATTGAATTGCCTGTTCATATAATTTGCATATTTTTATTGGGCTTATTAAATGTAACTGTCCTTTTCACCCTGGGCAGGCAGGGCTGGTTTTTTTATCTAGACAGGTCAAAAGCAGACACCAGGGTAGAACTTCCCTCCTTCTCCTACGTTCCCGACACACACTGCCTTTAGAGTACACCATGCACTCTGCTCATCCTTGGGTGGGCGGTTCTCACGGCTCCCTCATTGTCAGAGCCCGTTTCCATACCTTACCAGTATGGTAAGCGTCAAGGCCATCTGTCTGTCTGGCATGCTAACTCTCAGAGGCCAAGGTCCTGCTATCCCCTGGGCTTCACATGGAGTCCTGCCCGTGGGACTGACTTTGTTCATGTCCAGGATAGAGGCTGTTGCTCCAGAGACACAGAACTGTCTCAGAGACAGACTGTTTGCCTTGAGTCTTGACCCAGGGCAACTCTGGGAAAGAACGTCTTTGTGTATACGAGGGACATCCATTGCTGTTTTAGGAAATAACAGTTGGGTAAAGGAGACTTGTCTGTCTGTTAGTCTTCAGCTCCCTGTCTTGGAGTCTGTCTGTCTCGCTCACTATCTCCATCTCTATCTCTGTCTCTATGCCTATTTCTAACCACCTCTCTGTTCCTCTGTCTCTCTTTCTCTTGGTTTCTCTCTGTTTATCTGCTTCTCTGGGCTTAGTTTCTCCCTCACTGTCTGTTCCTACTGTTCTGAGTCCTGCCTGTCTCCCTTCCTCCTGCTTTCAATGCACAGGAATAAAGACGACTTTAACCAAGCATCCACTTCACTTTGCGACAACTCTGATTCGTCATCTACTGAGCAGCATCTGCTTGCCTCCATTTCTCATTTTATGCAATGATTTGGATTTTACTCAATTTAATTCTCACACAATCCTGAAAGGTAAACATTACTGCCCCTATTTTTTGCTTAGAAACTGAAACTTAGAGAGTTTGAGCAGCTTGCTGTGGTCTGTCAACAACGGAGAAAGAGTTTAAACCCAGATTGTCCTAGATCCCACGTCCAGTGCTCTGTCACGTCTCCCTGGCCCAGAAGCATTTCGAAGTTGCAGCTTAATGGAACAAGTAAGAGCGCTGCTCACTCTCTGGTCAAAGTGTGAAAAGCCATCTGTCTGCAGGGACATACAGCACACTTCAGGAAGTGAGCCCGAGGCTGCCGCTCCCGCTCCATGCCCCCGGTGGCGCCCCCTGCACCATTTCGGCGCAAGCCCCACTCACCCAGAAGAAGCAGGACACTGACCCCCACGCCCATGCTGCACCTCTGTCCCTGGCTCCTCACAGAGCGTCACGGAGAGTGTGTGTCCAGAGGCTCTGAGGGGACAGCAGCCAAGCCCCATGTGATGCGGAAGGAAGCTGCCACCACAGCCGCTGCCACCACAGCCGCTGCCACCACAGCCGCTGCTCAGTTCCGCTCAGCAGTCTCACTCCGACACAGGCAGGAGAATGCCCTGCAGTCTGGCCTCTGCCAGGTGGTGGAGGGGAGCTGGCCTCTAGTGAGGACCACTGCGGTGAGCTGGGGTGCTGACGCCCCGCATGGTCTCGGTCATCCTCATCACGAGCACAGCACCAAGGCACAGTCAGCAGTTTCTTGCCCGAAGACCCACAGCCAATAGGCCTCCAAGGAGAGTGTGAACTGGTCCACCCTGAGGTCTGAGCTGGACAGAAGCCCCTCCTGCCTTGGGCAGGGATGGAAACACCCCCTTTCCCACCCCCACGCCCGCCTCCCCGACCTAGCCCACCGCTCAGCCTGTCCCTGTGTCTGTGCCCTGGAGCCCTTTGGTCATCCGGAGAGGTTGGGGATCTCTTCTCCGAATAAGGTATTTAAATGCACAAAATAAAATAAGTAGGGGTTACACAGAAATCTGTTATATTGAAATATTGTTATCAACGTATTTAAGAAAAGAGACCTGTGATATGGGAATGTGTGCACTTCTTTATTAACACAGAAACAGCAAGATCCAGCAGCAGGTCAGATAACTACCACAAGCTTGAGGTAGTGATACAGGTATCTGTTGGAAGATCTTCAAAGACCGGATGCAATGTGGTGACACCTGTGGTTGCTACTAGGAGTAAAGTCACTGTGGCTTTCGCTGCCTGCACTCATGATGGAAGGAAACGCTGGGTTTTCACAGAGGTTAGTGAAACAGAAATGTAGTTTTTCCCCTGAGCTCACAGACCCCAGGTCAGGCAGCCTGCCCTATAGGAACCTTGGTGTCGCTATGGCTTCTCCCAGCAGGTTTGGAGCCACGTGTTCTTGTACTTCTCCTTTACATCTGCGTGTTGTCACAGTTTACATGTTGAGCCACCAACTCAATTGTACAAGAATATAACTCTATAAAATATAAATCAACTTAGTGACAGTTCTTGAGCATCCCTCCAACTAAGGAGGCAGAAATTAAACTTTGTCTCTGGGTTCCCGCAGCCAAATCCCTTACAGTAACAGCTACTGCACTGCACACTTCCTGCCAGATCCAGCACTTTCTCAGAACATGACATTGACTTGACCCTGATCACAACCCTGTGAGTTAGGTGTTAACGCTGGCCTTCCTTTTACAGGGGAGTACCCCAGGGGTGTAAATGATTAACACACTTGGCTGTTAACCTAAAGGTTGCAAGTTCGAGTCCACCAAAGGAAACTTGAGAGAAAGACTTGGTGATCTACTTCAAAAAATCAGCCACCGAAAACCCTAGGGAGCACAGTTCTACTCTGACACACATGGATAGCCATGAATTGGAATCCACTCAAAGACAACTGGTTTCCTTTCAACCCATTCATGACCATTGGGATATACGGTTGCCCACCAAAGCTTTCTACTTCTCAGGCTTGTTGGGAAGCTGCTTTCCCACTGATAGTGCTTGCTGCCACAAGGCGGGGTCTTTATGACAGCTTGAAACTGAGAAAAAAAAATGGGAGAGAGCATGCCACGAATTACTGTTTTTACAGGGTGTATGATGTGTATGCATTTTTGGTAGGAAAAATATAAATTTTTAAAATTTTGTCAACATTTGAAAATTTTGGAGCACATGAGTCCAGTGGACTCTGGGGGGAACCAGGGTGGGGGTAGAATTAGTGGAACAACATATGTCCCACTGGCTTCTAAGAGTAGGCTTGTGGGAGGTAGAAAGAAAAACAATCCATACTACCTACCAAAAATTCAGGCACACTCAATGATTCAGCATGCTTCCATTAATGAAAACACATGGTATCAATAAAAAATTCAAAGCAGAAAATAATTGGGTCTTGAAATTAAGAGGAAGAAGTTAAAACCTGAGAGGAGCATGGCCAGCCCCAGTCCCCTCCATGGTGAGTGTGAGGCTATGCTTAGATGCCAGGCCAGCTGGGGGATGGCCTGGGATGTCCCACTGTGCTGCGCCCTTTGGGTACAGGCCACACCCCGTGAGGCACAGCCCTGCCACTTTTGCTCCTTCTGAGTCTCATGTAAGTGCTGGTGTGAGGGGCATGGACCAGTTGTGAGAAAGGCAGTTTGCTTCATGTCAGTTGCATTCTTCCACCCACACACATGAGTTTCATATTAGACACTTGAGATTAGACCTCACCTTCACCAAGGAATATCCTTTCTTTCATTTCTCCTGAAACTTGTGGCCCTCTTAAAATTTTTAAATTTTTCTCCCACTTCATGGAGACATTTGGAGGAGAAACATTTCACTTTACTCTAAATCTAAATCTAAACCTGCCAGGGCAAGCGTGGTGATAAGAGGCAGTGGCTGGGCACAGCAGCTAAAGGTGGAGTACAGGGAGCACGTTCAGACCAGACCTCAAACCCCGGCACCCCAGGGGCCTCCAGGGCTGCCAAAGGGCCTAAGAGTGGAAATTCAGCTTTCATGTGAAATCACTGATTCTAAAATGTTTACAACTAATTTAAACCCTTTCAAGACCCAATTATTTTCTCCTTTGATTTTTTTTGACACTATGTGTTGTCACAAATGAAGAAATGCTGATTAAAGGACCAATATAGAATTTTTGTTATGAATTATGGATTTCGATACCCAGTATTTGGGATCACATATGTCGCAGCAGACACTGGAAGTAGTAAATCCTACCTATATGAGTCAATGATAAAATTGGATTTTTTAATTTTATTTCTTGAAAATTTGCAGAACATGAGATAAAACATGAAGGCACCTGGCCATGACTGCATACATTGTATTCTAGTCTCCTTCTTCTTAGACTTTTTATTGTTTTCATGAAACTTTTCAAAACATGGTACAATTCCTTACTGCAAAAGCAGTCCTTACAGCGCAAATAAATAAAGCTAAGGGATTTTTTTTTTTTAATCTCAGGAAAATTACCACTACAATGCATTCATCATTACTGCAAAAGCAGTACTGACAGGCTAAATAAATAAAACCAAAGGGATTTGAATTTCAGGAAAATTACCACTACTATTTATTCTTCATTATAACAAAAGCAGTACTAACAACTAAGAAGCAAAAACAGCTGCCCTGAAGGTTCTTCTGGGCAACATAGCACTATAGACAGAAGTACCATGCTGTGCCTCCACAGCAAAGATCAAAAAAACTAAGTCAAACAGAGACACATGTCAGTCTTGAAACCCTAAACATCAAACGAAGAGATAAAGAACTCAGTCAAGCACTGAATGGAATAAGAAACTGACAGAGAACAGAGAGTGAGGAGAGATACATGCAGAGGTCCCCATCAGCTACTGCAGCATGGATCTGCCATATTGGACTCCTATCAGAGACCAGCAAACGGGGTATGAGAAAGCAGCTTCATGGCGTTTCCAGCAGCAGACAGAACAACTGGTAACCAGTGATATATGCTTTCCTACCCCTTACCCTTCTTCACCCCTACTTGGCCTCCTCTGCTTCCTGCGGGCAAAGTCTCTTGGACAGGAAGCACAAGCTTCACCCCGGTGTCGCTTGGATTCCACCCATCCACACTGGCCTACTCTCTGAGTGCCATTTGTTGGCTGCTGGTGTTGCTTTTTTCTGCTTCTTTAGATTTCTTTCTTACCTCTCACCCCCTCCCCCTCCTTTCTCTCAAATACCTGGCTCCGTATGCCATCTTTGCTTCTTCCTGAAAGGCTGCAAAACATCACTCGATTGTGAAATTGCTTCTCGGCCTGTGCTGCCACACTGGTGGGACCCCTGGGGTTTTTTCTTTGTTTGTTTGTTCTGATTTTTTCTGTTTTGATTTGTTTGTTTTCTTTTTCTTTTCTCGGCTTGGGGGCCTCTTCTAGCAGGGCAGTACTGCGCAGCTTGGGAGCTACTCCCTTACTCTGTGCAGACGCACAGTGATTTCCCTGGGAGCATTTCTTTCTTCTTGTTTTTTGTTTGTTTGTTTGTTTGTTTTGCTTTCTTCTCTCTCTTTTTCCCTTTTTGTCTCTCTTCGTTTCCAGTTTCTTGTCTCTCAATACTTACATTCTCTTCCTGTCTCCTGAATACCTGGCCCTGTGTGACACCTCTACCCCTTCTAGCCAGGCTGTACTTCATGGCCTGGGAGCAACTTCCCCAGTCCTAGCAGCTGCACTTGTGGGATCCCTGGAGACTTTTGTTTCTTTCCTTTAATTTTTATTTATTCATTTTTTTCATTTACCCTTTTTCTTTTTTTTCTTTTTGTTTTTCTCCATTTCTCAGTCTCTCATCTCTCCACTCCAACGGAAAGCTCCCTTAGCACTCTTTTTTGTTTGTGTGTCTGTGTGTATGTTTTTGGCTCCTGTTCCTCTCTCCTCTCTCTTCTTTCCTATACCCATCTTAGCTCCACACATCACAATCTCCCCCTTCCTTCCTGCCTACTAGCACCGTGTACTGAACATCACACTCCCAAGCAGCACAGGCATGGCCTAGCAGAACCTGCCCTGCACTGATTCCCGGCCTGCCCTGTCAGCCCTAGTATGTGCCACAAACAACCATCCCAGCAACTCCCCTTCAGCTGGACTTGCCCTACTGTACCATACCTGAGTGACTGACCCTGCCCATTGGAGAAAGAGGAGAAAAGTATCATGCCATCATATGAGCAAATGACAAAGAACACACAGCCTGCCTGTTCAGACATAACCAACTAAAATAAAAAAGCAGGATGAAATAAACAAATCTACAATCAATAAATGGGGAAAATAAATACTGAATGCTCTGAACATAGCAGACAATATCAAAACATATACAAAAACAAGACAGGATGGTTCCAGTAGACATCCAAATAAAACACCAGATGACTTTCCAGTAGAAGAAAAGGCACTAAAACTACCTGATAGGGAATTCAAGTCTCTAATATTCAGAATTATCCAATAGTTGAAGCAAAAAGCAGAAAAAAATGAGGGAAAAATAGACAAATTCATGGAAAAGGCAGACAAATTCATGGAAAATACAGGAAAAAATTGGAAGAATTCAGGAAAATAATACAGGAACAAAATGCTAAAATAAATTCACAACTAGAAATCATACAAAAACAACAATTAGAAATCCAAAAGATAAACAACAAGATTTCAGAAATGGACAGTGTTATAGAAGGGCTGAGGAGCAGGTTTGAAATGATGGAAGACATGATCAGTGAAATTGAAGACAAACACTTGGCTACAACTCTGTTTGAGGAAAACTTAGAAAAATGAAGAAACCCTGAGAATTATGTGGGATATAATCAAAAGCAAGAATCTGTGAGTGATCAGAGTTCCAGAACAGGAAGAGAAAACAGAAAACACAGAGAAGATCATTGAAGAACTGTGGACAGAAAACTTCCCCAATATCATGAAAGATGAAAAGCTGACCATCCAAGAAGCTCAACAAAACCCATATAGGATAGACCCCAAAAGAAAATCACTAAGGCATATCATAATCACACTCGCTAAAACCAAAGACAAACAAAGAATCCTGAGAACAGCTTGAGAAAAAAAGGCACACACAGAAGAGAAACAATAAGACTAAGCTCAGATTATTCGGAAGAAACCATGCAGGCAAGAAGGCAATGGGACAACATATACAAAACTTTGAAAGAAAACAATTGCCAGACAAGAGTAGTATATCCTGCAAAACTCTCGCTCAAACATGATGGAGAAATCAGGTCATTTCCAGATAAACAGAAATTAAAGGACTATGTAAAAACCAAACCAAACTTACAAGACTTATTAAAGGGAGTCCTTCGATCTGAGAACAAACAACATCAGACCACAGGCTGAATCTAGGACACAGGATTGTACTAGCCAGATACCAACCTAGGAAATGAATACGAGAGGAGAAATAAATGAACTAAAGGATAAATATTGTAGGATCCCACTTATATGAAATATCTAGAATAGGCAAATGTATAGAGACCAATGTTTACTAGTAGTTACCAGGGGCTGGAGAGCTAGGAAGAGGGATTCAATGCTTAGGGGACACTGAGCTTCTATTAAGGATGATGAAAAAAATTGGAAATGGATAATGATGATGATTGAATGACATGATAAACATAATTAATGTCACTGAATTGTACATGTGAAGCAGGTTGAAATGGCATATGTTTTGTTACATACATATTTACCACAATAAAAAAGGAAATGAATAGAGCAGAAAGTCAAAATACAATAGAGAGAATTAACAAATCTTAAAAGTTTGTTGCTGTTGTTTTGTAATCAAGATTA
Source organism: Trichechus manatus latirostris (assembly GCF_000243295.1). Classification (NCBI taxonomy): domain Eukaryota; kingdom Metazoa; phylum Chordata; class Mammalia; order Sirenia; family Trichechidae; genus Trichechus; species Trichechus manatus. The sequence continues at coordinate 1,866,565 of NW_004444136.1, read as the reverse complement.
ATCTTCCTTTGAGATTTCCATCTGAAAAGTAGGTGAGAAGACTGTAAGGAAATTTGAAATAAGCCAGAAAGATGACTGGTTGTCTCCAGTGGAAAACCATGTCAACATTCCTTTGTTGTTATTGTTCTTTGCTGTCAAGTTGGCTCTGACCCATGACAAACCCATGTACAATACAGCAAAGCTTTACCCGGTCCTATGCCACCTTCACAAGTGTTGGTATGCTCAAGTCCATTGTTACAGTGACTGTGTACTTTGAGTGCATTCCAACACTGTGGCTCATCTTCCAGCACTATTTTGGGCAATATTCTGTTGTGATCCATAGGGTTTAAAAGACTGTTTGTAAAAAAACTAATAATATGACAAACTTCCCACAGAACTGATTAAAGAGAGACAGAAGACAAAAATAAATTATATTAGAAGTAAAAGGGGGCACAACAACAGAAACAATAATGGTAGTATTAACAATCTTGTGTCAATGAATTTGAAAACTTGGATGAAATGGACACAACCTCAGAAAAATATAGCTTACCAAAACAGACTGGAGCAAAAGAGAAAGTCAGGGGAATCCTAGTACCTTTAAAAAACTGAATCAAATAAAAACTTTGCCACAAAGAAAATACTAGACTAAAAGGTTTTACAGTATTTTAAGGAATAGAAAATTCCAAATTTAAACTAGTTTGGTTAATAGGAGACGAAGAAATATTCTCCAACTCAATCTATGAGGTTAGTATAACCTTGTTACTCAAACCAGACGAGAAGAGAATAAGTAAAAGTACCGGTAAGTGTCCACACTATTATGCAGACAATGGGGGCTCTTTACCTTCTCTACTGTCCCTGAGTTTCAATGAGCATATTGGTGTAGGTCCTGTTTCCAGGGAGAAGAGAAAGGTAAAAGTTCTAGGCAAACATGGTCAGTGGTTGCAGACCACTTGTCAAAAGCATTTGCAATTAAAGCATAACGCAACATTGAACCATCATTAGCAGAAGTAATAAGGTAAAGTAAGAATATGCGTGCACTTGGGGTTTGGCCAAAGGGAATCATACACATAAATGTGATCCAATCTTACCATAAATACATATATATGTGTTGCCATTTTGATATTATTTCCTGATTATAAAAACCACATTTATGCCCTTACAGACACATGGCTTAATTTCTTTCCCTGTCTCTGCATGGTTGCGCACACTTATGTTGCTGATCCAAGAATAATATTGTGGTTCTAAATTTTCTCAAATATGGCCAGGTCATGATAAAAAGTATAAAGTCCATTAAGGTACTAAGGCAAATTTCATTATTAAAGTAATCCATCTCGAAATAATGAAGCCACCAAAACCCAAAAACAACTTTCGCCCGCAAAGTTTTCCACTGTCATATGGGATCTAAGTTGCTGATCATCCAGTGATGGGACTTTGGGGAAGCCACGACTAAACCCAAGCTTACCAGTACAAAGGGTGATAACTCAGAGACCTGGCTCAGGGGCTGCTGGCCAAAGAGGCCTGGGCATGGTTTGTAAGAGCCCAACTCAAATGGAGCTCAGAGAACAGAGCATCTTTCTCAGGCTGGGCATTCAATTTTATCCGTGCTTGGCCATCTGCAGGCTGTTTGAGACTAAGAAACTACTGCTCATGCAGTTTTTCCCTCACTATTGAAAAGAACTTTGTTCTCAACCCTTATCTCTTACAAGGTTACAGATGTTCACATTTATAAAATTTGAAGACTAGCAAAAATGCGGACCATCCAATGCCTTGCTTCTTGACTTCAACACAGAGTAAAGGATTGTCTGTTAGTCTGCTATCTGGGCATCTTAGGTGATGCAGGAAACTTCTTAGAGAACACCACCAAACTTTGTGAGTCTCACACTCCCATCTCATCTTCTCAGGAGGAATTACAATTGTTCTTGGCTTCTCTGCCTGGGAAGTAAGCCTCATTTCATGTACAAATTCGCAATTTAGAGACAGGATTCTGCCCTGGAATCACAAGAGTTTTGTGATTTTGCTTGTATTAACAATGTTATTATGTAAGCAAAGATTCTGAAAATGGACTTACATGAAAAATGTCTTCTTAAATGCATAACTTTCTTTCTTTCCTATCTTTTAAATGACGTTTTGCTTTCTTCATGTATGATGCCCTTGATGTCTACCCACAAACTCGTCTGGTCTTCAGCCATCATTGTTCAATGTGTCTAATCTGTTCTTGAGATGGTCTCCAAATTCAGGTAGGATATACTCTAGGTAGTATTTTGGCTCTCGTGGACTTGTCCTAATTTTCTTCAGCTTCAACTTGAGCTTGCGTATGAGAATTGCTGATCAGTTATGCAGTCAGCTCTTGGCCTTGTTCTAACTGATGATATTGAGCTTTTCCATCATCTCTTTCCACAGATGTAGTCGATTTGACTCCTGTGCTTCCCAACCAGTGAGGTCTACTTGTATAGTCACCATTTATGTTGTGGAAAAAAGGTATTTGCTATGAAGAAGCCATCAGTCTTGCAAAATTCTATCATGTGATCTCCAGTATTGTGTCTATCACCAAGGCTGTATTTTCCAACTACCAATCCTTTATCTTTGTTTCCAACTTTCAGATTCCAATCACCAGTAATTATAAATGCATCTTGATTGCATGTTTGATCAATTTTAGACTGCAGAATTTGGTAAAAATTTTCAATTTCCTCATCTATGACATTAGCTGTTGCTGCCTAAATTTGAAAAATAGTCATAAAAACTGGTCTTCCGTGTAGGCGTATGGATATTGTGACGGTTAAGATTTGTGTCAACCTGGCTGGGCCATGATTCTCAGTGTTTTGGCAGTTGTATAATGTTGTGATCACTTCCCTGTTGAGATTTGATATGTGATCACCCCCATGATGGGATCTGCTGTGAGTAGCCAATCAGCTGAAAGAGAGTTTTCTTGGGTATGTGGCCTGCATCTAATATAAGTGGACTTTCTGGCAAGGCTGGTGGCTTTTGCTTTCTCTGGATCCTGCAGCTAATTCCTGTTTGTCTGACCTCTGGTTCTTATGACTTGAGCTAGCAGCTTACCTGCAGTCTTGCCTGCCAATCTTAGGATTTGTTGATCTTCACAGCTTGTGAGCAATAGCCCTGCTCTCTGGTCTGCCACACTTGGGTTCCCAGCCCCCACATCTATGTGAATCAGGAGAAGCTTCTTTCTTGACCCATGGACTTGGGACGCTACAGCCTCTACAACCGTGTAAGCCATTTCCTTGATATAAATCTCTCTTTATATATATATTTATATGCTTTACTGGTTTTGCTTCTCTAGAGAACCCAGCTTAAGACATTTGGTACCCAGAGTGGTTCTAGAGAAAAAAAATTGTAAGGATGAATTTTCTAAATTGTTTCTCAAGTCTGGAAAGATGTTGATGGCTCTAATTCCAGTAGTAAAGAGGGCACTGCTAACCCATGGCATGAGGTGGCAATTCAAATATGCAAAATATCATCACTAATAGATCAGGTATTGGTGAAAGATGAGGCTCTGGGTGATTGCATATATGATACCTGTCTACAATTTTGTCATATTGAGAAATATAAGGAAGCTGGTTGGTTGGTCCTACTTTTGCTAGACAAACTGGTGAAAGAAATAGATGAGCTCAAGGCTACAGGGTCAAAGCTCAAGTGCCACATAAATGACCTCAAAATTTCTACTTGTGCCTTGAAATAAAGTCTTATTTATTGTAGTAACAGAGTTGATATTGTCGAAAACCAAACCCAGAGTCTTACTATAAGAGTCACTGAATTACAATGCCAACTGAACTGCCAAACTCCAGAGGTGTCTGAAGTTAAAGTGAGGGCATTGATTGGGAAAAAATGGGATCCTGAAACCTGGGATGTGGATGTATGGGCAGATAATCAGGAAACTGGAGACACTGAGCCCCTAAATTCCATTGAATCACCCCTGCCAACAGAACCGTTAGCCCCTCCACTACCATCTAATGAGATTAGCTCAGCTGCATCTAAAGCGCCTTTGTCTGAGTCATTGCCTGGGACTTAAACTGAGGCAGACACTTTACAAAACAATGCTGAATGTTCTCAAAACATTTCCCCACTGATTTTGGCTTCTAGACCTATAACTAGACTGAAGTCCCAGTGAGCCTCAAAAAGTGAAGTAAAAAGTATAACCTAGGAGGAGGTACGCAACACTCTGAAAGAACTGCTTGACTTTTCTAACATGTACAAACAGAACCTGGGGAATATGCATGGGAATGGCTATTAAGGATGTGGGATAATGGTGCAAGGAACATAAAGATGGATCAGTCTGAGTTTATTGATATGGGCTAACTAAGCACAAGTTTTCATTCAATGTTTCAGCTAGAGAAGTTAGGAAAGGATCTAACAGTTTATTTGGTTGGGTTGCTGAAGCATGGATTATGTGGTGGCCTACACTAAATCAAGTTGAAGTACCAGATTTACCTCAGTATAGTGTAGAAGAAGGTATTCAAAGGCTTAGGGAAATTGGCATGCTAGAGTGGATTTATCAGGTTAGACCCACAGACCCATACATAGAATGCCCAGAGGACACACCTTTTACCACAATGGTGAGGAACAAATTTGTGACGGGAGATCCAGCATTCCTGAGGACTGCTGTGATTGCTATTTTATGTAAATCAGATATGACATTGGGAACTGCCTTAACTGCATTAAGATACTTAACTACAATGAGGCTGATTGGAGCCTGTGGTGGTAGGGGTCAAGTGGTGGCACTCAATTGACAAAGACAAGGTGGGCATGGCTAACATATTGGACAATAGAGTCAAAGCAGTAATCAGAATAGTCTGACTCGTATGGACTTATGGCATTGGCTACTTAGTCATGGTGTTCCAAGGAGTGAAATAGATAGGAAATCTACTAAATATGTACTTCATCTGTACAAGCGGATGAATTCTAGGTCAAGTGAACAGCAGTCTAAATCAAATAGCCAGATTAGGGAGTCACATCCCCTTAATCAATTCCCAGACTTGAGCGAGTTTACAGACCTTGACTGAAAGGGAGGCTGGGTCTCCTTGAGGAAGGACTCCAATATACTGCCAAAAACTTACACTGTTAATCTTTCCCCAACCTTGCCCTATGGCAAGATCTATGGTCTTTTACAAGAGTGACTGTTCATTGGCGAAAAGGAAATAATCAGACTTTTCAGGGATTACTGAATACTGGCTGTGAACTGACACTAATTCCAGGAGACCCAAAACATCACTGTGGCCCATCAGTCAGAGTGGGGATGTATGGAGGTCAGCTTATTAATGGAGTCTTAGCTCATGTCAGTCTCAAAGTAGGTCCAATGGGTCCCTGAACCCATCCTGTAGTGATTTCCTCAGTTCCAGAATGCATAATCAGAATAGATACACTCAGCTACTGGCAGAATTCCCACACTGGACCCCTAACAAATGGAGTACCGGCTATTATGGTAGAAAAAGCCAAGTGGAAGCCATTAGAACTGCCCCTACCTAGGAAAATAGTAAACCAAAGGCAATACCACGTTCCTGGAGGAATTGCAGAGATTACTACCACCATCAAGGACTTGAAAGATGCAGGGGCAGTGATTTCCCACCACATCCCCATTCAACTGGCCTATTTGGCCTGTGCAAAAAACAAATGGAGGGGCAGGGCCAAGATGGTGGACATCAGACACTTCCTGTGGTCCCTCTTACAACAAAAACCCAAAAAAACAAGTGAGTTGATTATATGTGACAATCTAGGAGTCCTGAACATCAAAGACAAAGTTAAGGAGCCGGACTGAACAGCTGGGGGAGGGAGAGACAGTTCAGAAGCAGTGAGGAAGCACTAGATTGGCTGGTGCACATGGGCCAAAGCAGTAGCACTCAGGATGCATTTTCCACATAAGGAGAAACCGAGCAGCAGAGAGTCTGCACAAGCCTCTGGAGCCAGGGGAAAGCGGCACTGGATCTTCAAAAGTTAAGTGCAAGACTCAAACCTACTGCACAGGATCAAAATAATCCTTCCTCCTCCGGGAAGTGCCTGTCTTGCCCTCACCCGGCCCCTCCCCACTCTGCTTTGGTCCCAGTTCAGCAGTATTCAGCAGTTGCTGTACCCTCTAGGCTGAAAGTGGGACCTATCACATGCTTGAGGCAGTCTCCTGGCTTTGGGGAGGAAACAAATAAACAAATGAACAAACAAGAAAAATGAAAGTGCCAGCTCCCCTAAGATGGGATCTTACGGAAGGCACTGCCCCTTTGCCTAGGCATAGGCGCTAAGGGTCCATGGACTTCGAATGCCTTTCATCCTTGCCTAGATCTCTGTGGGCCCATTCAACAGCGTTGGCCCTCTTTAGCATAGTACAACAGGGTATATACCTGAAGCCTATTTTCAACTGCAACAGCTAACGGGAGTGGCAGATTCATGACATTTGACACAGCGCTGCTCATTAAGCAGGGTCCTCACCTACCCACATCAGGGGTCTGAAGACTTGTGTCTCCACCCACACCACCTAGCCACCCATGACAGGGGTCTGAGAATAAGTGGTGCCTCCCAAGCCTTACAGTGAACAGCACTGGGTGCCCAAAGTCCAGCTGCAAAACTCACCTACCTACACAGGCTTGGGGACAGGGACAGACCTTCCACCTAGGCATGCAGGGGCAGCTGACAGCCCCCTACCTTGCTCAGTATGTAAATCCCATATTGTAACCAGAGAACTGTGGCTGCTCCAAACACCACTACGTAGCCCTGCCTCTCTAGAACTGTAGTTAGAGCCTGCACCACACACTCGGTGACCAACGACCTGGACACCTGAGCTGAATCCACACACAAAAAGTAAACGGACTCTTGGGCTTACATACCTAGTAACAGATCTAACCACTTGGTGACAGGATGTGGTTAGAGCTTCAAAGAGGCAAATAATCAAAGCAGCTAACATGCCCAGCCTATTTGGGCATATCAAAACAAAACAAAACAAGAAGCTAGGACACAATCAGCAAACATAAAATAAATGAAAGTAACAACTTTTTAATGGCTCAGAAATAAGAGTCAATATCAAATCACGTAAAGAGGCAGACCATGATGGCTCCAGCAAGTGACCAAAACAAAGCACCAGGAAACCCCTCAGAGGAAGACAAACTCTTGGAATTACTGGAGGTAGAATTTAAAAGATTAATATACATGTGGTGAAGGGTGAGACAGTACACAATACTGGGGAAACCAGCACAACTTGTACAAGGAAACGTCATGGAAGCCCCATAGACACATCCAAACTCCCTGGGTGACTGAATTGCTGGGCAGAGGGCTATGGGGACCATGGTCTCGGGGAACATCTAGCTCAATTGGAATAACACAGTTTAGAAAGACAATGTTCTACATTCTACCTTGGTGAGTAGCATCTGGGGTCTTAAAAGCCTGTAAGCAGCCATCTAAGATACTCCACTGGTCTCATCCCTTTGGGAGCAAAGGAGAATGAAGAGAACAGGATACAAGGAAAGGATTAGTCCAAAGAACTAATGGATCACAGCTACCAATGCCTCCACCAGACTGAGTCCAGTACAGCTAGATGGTGCCCGGCTACCACCACTGACTTCTCTGACAGGGATCATAACAGAGGGTTTTGGACAGAGCTGGAGAATGATGTAGAACAAAATTCTAACACACACAAAAAAGATCAGATTTACTGGCCTAAAGGAGACTGAAGAAACCCCGAGAGTATGGCCCCCAGACACCCTTTTAGCTCAGTGGTGAAGTCACTTCCAAGGTTCACCGGTCAGCTGGGGAGTGGACAGCCCCATAAAACAAAATGGGACTAATGAGGCACAGCAGTCCAGTGACAAGGTCTAGAGGGAAGAAGGGGACAGGAAAGCTGGTGATAGGGAGCCCAAGGTTGAGTAATGACAGTGCTGATGTGTAGTGAGGTTATTAAACATTGTCATAGGGCAACATGTGTACTAACGGTTTAATGAGAAACTATTTTGTTCTGTAAGCCTTCATCTAAAGTGAGAATAGCAGCACAATTGGAAGAGC
>NW_004444136.1:1856874-1858491 GCF_000243295.1 Trichechus manatus latirostris | reverse complement strand
AGAATGAAAACACATCCTACCAGAACCTTTGGGACACAGCAAAAGCAGTGCTCAGAGGCCAATTTATAGCAATAAATGCACACATCCAAAAAGAAGAAAGGGCCAAAATCAGAACATTAACCCTACAGCTCGAATAAATAGAAAGAGAGCAGCAAAAGAAACCCTCAGGCACCAGATGAAATGAAATAATAAAAATTAGAGCAGAATTAAATGAAATAAAGAATAGAAAAACAATTGAAAGAATCGACAAGATCAAAAGCTTGTTCTTTGAAAAGATCAACAAAAGTGATAAACCATTGTCCAAACTGACAAAAGAAAAACAGGAGAGGAAGAAGATAACCCGTATAAGAAATAAGATGGGTGATATCACAGCAGGGCCAACTGAAATTAAAAGAATCATAACAGAATACTATTAAAAATTGTACTCCAACAAATTTGAAAACCTAGAGGAAATGGACAAATTTCTTGAAACATACTACCTACTTAAACTAACACAAACCAAGGCAGAACAACTAAATAAACCTATAACAAAAGAAGAGATTGAAGAGGTAATAAAAAAAACTTCCAACAAAAAAAAGCTCTGGCCCTGACGAATTCACTGCAGAAGTCTTCCAAACTTTCAGAGAAGAGTTAACACCACTACTTCTAAAGGTATTTCACAATATAGAAAAGGATGGAATACTCCCAAACTCCTTCTATGGAGCCAGCATAACACTGATACCAAAACCAAGTAAAGACACCACAAAAAAAAAACAAAATTACAGACCAATATCCCTCATGAACATTGATGCAAAAATACTGAACAAAATTCTAGCCAATAGAATTCAACAACATATCAAAAAAATAATTCACCATGACCAAGTAGGATTCCTACCAGGTGTGCAGGGATGGTTCAATGTTAGAAAAACAATCAGTGTAATCCATCGCCTAAATAAAACAAAAGATAAGAACCACATGATCTTATCAATTGATGCAGAAAATGCATTTGACAAAGTTCAAAATCCATTCATGATAAAAACTCTCAGCAAAATAAGAATAGAAGGGAAATTCCTCAACATAATAAAGGGCATTTATACAAAGCCAACAGCCAACAGCCAACATCATTCTAACTGGAGAGAGTCTGAAAGCATTCCCCTTGAGAGCAGGAACCAGACAAGGATGCCCTTTATCACCACTTTTATTCAGCATTGTGCTGGAGGTCCTAGCCAGAGCAATTAGGTTAGAAAAAGAAATAAAAGGGCATCGAAATTGGTAAGGAAGGAATAAATGTGTCTCTATTTGCAGATGATATGATCTTATACACAGAAAACCTCAAAGAATCCTCAAGAAAACTACTGGAACTAATAGAAGATTTCAGCAAAGTATCAGGATACAAGATAAACATACACAAATCAGTTGGATTCCTCTACACCAACAAAGAGAATTTCAAACAGGAAATCACCAAATCAATACTTCGGAATAAATCTAACCAGAGGCGTACAAGACCTATACAAAGAATACAAAGAAAACTACAAGACAGTACTACAAGAAAGCAAAAGAGAACTGTGTAAGTGGAAAAACATACCGTGCTCATAGATAGGAAGAATCAACATTGTGAAAATGTCAATTCTACCCAAA
>NW_004444136.1:1854744-1856774 GCF_000243295.1 Trichechus manatus latirostris | reverse complement strand
AATATGTGTACTACTGTTTAATGGGAAACTATTTGTTCTGTAAACCTTCACCTGAAGTACAATAAAATTAAAAAAAAAAAGATTAATATACAGAGCTCTTCAAGGTATCAGGAAAGAGATCAGGCAAATCAGGAACACACAACAAATTAATAGAGTAATTTAGGAGAGCTATACAAGAACAAAGTGACAAATTTAACAGGCTGCTAGCATCCATAGACAGAAGGCAAATAGAAATCGAAAAAATTAACAATCAAATTTCAGAATTAGACAACTCAATAGAAAGTCATAGGAGCAGAATTGAGGCATTCGAAGTCAGAATTAGTAAGATTGAAGATAAAGCACTTGACACCAATTTATATGAGGAAAAATCAGATAAAAGAATTAAAAAAAATGAAGAATCCCTAAGAATTATGTGGGACTCTATCAAGAGGAATAACCTACGAGTGATTGGAATACCAGAAGGGGTGTGTGTGTGTGGGGTGGGGGGGATAATAGAAAATACAGACAGAAATGTTGAAGTTTTCTTGGCAGAAAACTTCCCAGATATTATGAAAGAGGAGAAAATATCTATCCCAAAAGCTCGCAGAACCTCACACAAGGTAGATCCCAAAAGAAAGTCACCAAGACATATTATAATCAAACTTGCCAAAACCAAAAACAAAGAGAGAATTTTAAGAGTGGCTAGGGATAAATGAAAAGTCACCTACAAAGGAGAGTCAATAAGACAAAGCCCAGACTACTCAGCAGAAACCATGCAGACAAGAAGGCAGTGGGATGACATATATAAAGCCTTGTAGGAAAAAAATTCCCAGCCAAGAATTATATATCCAGCAAAACTGCCTCTCAAATGTGAAGGCAAAATTATGGCATTTCCAGATAAACAGAAGTTAAGGGAATTTGTAAAAGTCAAACCAAAATTACAAGAAATACTAAAGGGAGTTATCCAGCTAGAGAATTGATAATGTCAGATAACAACACAAGACTAGAACACAGGACAGAACAACCAGATATCAACCCAGACAGGGAAGTCACAAAATAAGTCAAAGCTAAAACACTAAAAATAAGGAAACAGAGAGGTCAATATGTAAAAGATGACAACATTAAAACAAAAAAGACAGACTAAATAGTGTAGTCATAGAACTTTCATATAAAGAGGAAGTTAAGGTGATAACAAGAAATGAAAGATTGGTTTAAACATAGAAAAATAGAGGTAAATTTTAAGGTAACCAGAAAGGAAACTAACAAACCTACACATCAAAATAAAAAAGAAGAAAAACATAGACTCAACAAATACAAAATCAACAACAATGAAAAAGATGAAAAGAAAATAGGTAAAGAAAAATGGCTCAGCACAGAAAATTAAGTGGAACAACGAAACTGTTAACATCACACACAAAGAAATCAAAATGACGGCACTAAACTCATACCTATTAATAATTATACTGAATGTAAACAGATTAAATGCACCAATAAAGGGACAGAGAGTGGCAGAATGGATTAAAAAAAAAAAAGATCCGTCTATATGCTGCCTACAAGAGACACACTTTAGACTCAAAGAAACAAACAAACTAAAACTCGAATGATGGGAAAAAAAACATATCAAGCAAACAACAATCAAAAAAGAACAAGAGTGGCAATATTAATCTCTGACAAAATAAACTTTAAAGTAAAATCCACCACAAAAGATAAGGAAGGACACTATATAATGATTAAAGGGTCAATATACCAGGAGGACATAATCATAATAAATATTTAGGCACACAACGACAGGGCTCCAAAATACATAAAACAAACTCTAACAGCACTGAAAAGAGAAATAGACAGTTCCACAATAGTAGTAGGAGACTTCAACATACTACTTTTGGTGAAGGACAGAAGATCCAGAAAGAAGCTGAATAAAAACACATAAGATCTAAATGCCACAATCAACCAACTTGATCTCATCGATATATACAGAACACTGCACCAAACAGCAACCAAGTATACTTTCTTTTCCAATGCACATGGAACATTCTCCAGAATAGACCACA
>NW_004444136.1:1828639-1854644 GCF_000243295.1 Trichechus manatus latirostris | reverse complement strand
CCTGGTACTGGTACAACAACAGATACATAGACCAATGGAACAGAATTGAGAATCCAGACATAAATTCATCCACCTATGAGCAGCTGATATTTAACAAAGGCCCAAAGACTGTTAATTGGGAAAAAGATAGTCTCTTTAACAAATGGTGCTGACATAACTGGATATCTATTTGCAAAGAAATGAAACAAGACCTATATCTCACACCATGTAGAAAACCCAGCTCAAAATGGATCAAAGACCTAAATAGAAAATCTAAAATGATAAAGATCATGGAATAAAAAATAAGGACAATGCTAGCAGCCCTAATACACGGCATAAACAGAATACGAACCATAAGTAACAATGCACAAACACTAGAACAGAAAATAGATAACTGGGAGCTCCTAAAAATCAAACACTCACGCTTATCAAAAGACTTCACCAAAAGAGTAAAAAGACAACCTACAGACTGGAAAAATTTTTTGGCTATGATAAATCTAATCAGTGTCTAATCTCTAAAATCTACAAGATATTGCAAAACCTCAACAACAAAAAGACCAATAACTCAATTAAAAAGTGGGCAAAGGATATGAACAGACACTTCACCAAAGAAGACATTCATGCTCACTATCTTTAGCCATTAGAGGAATGCAAATCAAAACTACCATGAGATACCATCTCATCCCATCAAGGCTAGCACTAATCCAAAATTACAAAACAGTAAATGTTGGAGAGGTTGTGGAGAGACTGGAACACTTATACACTGCTGGTGGGAATGTAAAATGCTACAACCACTTTGGAAATCGATTTGGCACTTCCTTAAAAAGCTAGAAATAGAAGTATCATATCATCCAGCAATCCCACTCCTTGGAATATGTCCTAGAGAAATAAGAGCTGTCACAAGAATAGATATATGCACACTCATGTTCATTGCAGCACTGTTCACAATAGTAAAAAGATGGAAACAACTTAGGTGCCAATGCACAGACAAATGGATAAACAAATTATTGTACGTACACATGCTGGAATACTATACAATGATAAAGAACAATAATGAAGCTGTACAACATCTCACAACTTGGATGAATCTGGAAGGTATTATGCTGTGTGAAGTTAGTCAGTTGCAAGAGGACAAATATTGTATGAGACCACGGTTAGAAGAACTCAAGAAAAGGTTTAAACACAGAAGAAAACATTCTGTGATGGTTATGAGGCTGGGGAGGGAGGGAGAGGGGAATTCACTAACTAGATAGTAGACAAGAATCACCTTAGGTAATGGGAAGAACAGCACACAATACAGAGGAGTCAGCACAACTGGACTAAACCAAAAGCTAAGAAGTTTTCTAACACGACCAAAAGTTTCAAGGGAAACAGTAGCAGGGGCTGGGGTCTGGGGACCATGGTTTCAGGGGACATCTAGGTCAACTGGCATAACAAAGTTTATTAAGAAAATGTTCTGCATCTTACTTTGGTGAGCAGCTTCTGGAGTCTTAAAAGCTTGTGAGCGGCCCTCTAAGATGCAACAATTGGTCCCAACTCACTTGGAGCAAAGGAGAATGAAGAACACCAAAGACATATGGAAAATATTAACCCAAGAGACAAAAAGACCACCTAAACCAGAGACTCCATCAGCCTAAGGCCAGAAGAACTAGATGGTGCCCAGCTACCACAAATGACTGCCCTGACAGGGAACACAACAGAGACTTCCTGACAGAGCAGGGGAAAAGTGTGGAGCAGAACTCAACTTCATGTAAAAAGACCAGACTTAATGGTCTGACTGAGACTGGAGGAACTCCGGAAGCCTTAGTCCCTGGACGCTCTGTTAACCCAAAACTAAAACCATTCCTGAAGCCGACTCTTCAGACAAAGAATTGACTGGACTATGAAACACAAAATAATACTCTTGAAGACTGTGCTTCTTAGTTCAAGCAGATATATGAGACCAAATTGGCAGCTCCTGTCCAGAGGAGGATGAGAAGGGAGGAAGGAAAAGGAGCTGGTTGGAGGTACACAGGAAACCCAGGGTGGAAAGGGGAAGTGTGTTGTCACATTACAGGGATTGCAACTAGTGTCACATAACAATATGTGTATAAATTTTTGTACGAGAAATTAACTTGAGCTGTAAATTTTCACCTAAAGCACAATAAAAAATAAATTAAAAAAAAAAAAAAACAGATGGATCTTGGAGAATGACAGTGGATTATCGAAAACTTAACCAGGTGGTGAATCCAATTGCAGCTGCTGTTCCAGATGTAGTCTCGTTGCTTGAGCAAGTTAATACATCTCCTGGTACCCAGTATGCAACTATTGATCTGGCTAACGTGTTTTTCTCCATACCTGTTTCTAAGGACCATCAGAAGCAGTTTGCCTTTAGCTGCCAACGCCAGCAATACACCTTCATTTGCCTACCTCAGGGATACATCAACTTTCCAGCCCTATATCATTATTTAATCCACAGCGACCTTGATCGCCTTTCCCTTCCACAAGATGTCACAGTGGTCCATTACATTGATGACATTATTCTGATTGACTTAGTAAGGAAGAAGTGTCAATGACACTTCTTGGTAAAACTTTTTTGTGCTAGAGGGTGGGAAATTAATCTCACAAAAATTCCAGGCACCTTCCACCTCAGTGAAATTTCTAGGAGTCCAGTGATGTAGGGCATGTGGAGATACTCCTTCTAAAGTGAAGGAAAATTTATTGCATCTGGCTCCTCCCACAACTAAAAAGGAGGCACAGCACCTAGTGGGCCTCTGGATTTTGAAGGCAACATATCCCTCATTTGGGTGTGCTACTCCAGCCTATTTATCAAGTGACTTGAAAAGCTGCTAGTTTTGAGCAGGGACCAGAACAAGAGAAGGCTCAACAACAGGTTCAGGCTGCTGTGCAAGCCATTCTGCCTCTTGGACGTATGATGAAGCTGATCCAATGGTGCTTGAAGTGTCCGTGGCAGATACAGATGCTGTTTGGAGTCTTTGGCAGGCCCCTATTGGTGAATCACAGCACAGACCCTTAGGATTTTGAAGCAAAGCCCTGCCATCCTCTGCAGATAACTACTCTCCTTTTGAGAAACACCTTTTGGCTTGTTACTGGGCCTTAGTAGAAACTGAACACTTAACCATGGGACACCAAGTCACCATGCAGCCTGAGCTGTCCATCATGAACTGGGTGTTGTCTGACCCACAGAGTCATAAAGCTGGACATGCACAGCAGCACTCCATCACTAAATGGAAGTGGTATAGACAAGATTGGGCCAGAGCAGGACCTGAAGGCACAAGTAAGTTGCATGAGGAAGTGGTCCAAATGCCCATGGTCTCCACTTCTGTCACATTACCTTCCATCTCCCAGTCTGCACCTATGGCCTCATGTGGAGTTCCTTATGATCAGTTGACTGAAGAAGAGAAAACTCTGGCCTGCTTTACAGATGGGTTCTGCGCGATACGCAGGCACCACTCGAAAGTGGACAGTGGCAGCACTATAGCCCCTTTCTGGGACCTCCCTGAAGAACAGTGGTGAATGAAATTCCTCCCAATGGGCAGAACTTCAAGCAGTGCACCTGGTTGTTCACTTTACTTGTAAGGAGAAATGGTCAGATGTGTGATTGTATACTGATTCATGGGCTGTGGCCAATGGTTTGGCTAGGTGGTTAGGGACTTGGAAGAGCATGATTGGAAAATTGGAGACAATGATTTATGTGGATAGACCTCTTTGAATGGTCCAAAGAAGTGAAGATATTTGTGTCTCGTGAATGTTCATCAAAGAGTGATTTAAAAATCAAGTGGATAGGATGACGTGTTCTGTGGAAACCAGTCATCCTCTTTCCCCAGCTACTCCTGTCATTGCTCAATGGGCTCATGAACAAAGTGGCCATCGTGGCAGGGATGGAGGTTATACATGGGCCCAGCAACGTGGACTTCCACTCGCCAAGGCCAACTTGGCTACAGTCACTACTGAGTGCCCAATCTTCCAACGGCAGAGACCAACAATGAGTCCCCAGTATGGCACCATCCCTCGATGTGATCAGTCAGAAACCTATTGGCAACTTGATTACACTGGACCACTTCCATCATGGAAAGGGCAGTGTTTTCTTTTTACTGAAATAAACACTTACTCTAAATACATATTTGCTTCCCAGCACACAATGCTTCTGCCAAAACTACCATCTGTGGACTTATAAAATGCCTTATCCACTGTCGTGGTATCCCACACAGCATTGCCTCGGATCAAAGGACCCACTTTACAGCAAATGAAGTGCCCATGCTCATGGAATTCACCGGTCTTACCAAATTCCCCATCATCCTGAAGCAGCTGGCTTGATAGAATGATGGAATGGCCTCCTAAAGACACAATTATGGCACCAGCTAGTTAGCCATACCCTGCAGGTTTGGGGCAATGCTCTCCAGGAGGCTGTATATGCTCTAAACCAGCGTCCAATATATAGTGCTGTATCTCCCATAGCCAGAATTCATAGGTCCAGAAATCAAGGAGTGGATATGGGAGTGGTACCACTCACTATTACCCCTAGTGACCCACTCGAAAGATTTTTGCTCCTGTCCCCACCATCTTATGCTCTGCAGGTGAAGAGGTCTTAGTTCCAAAGGGAGGAACACTCCCACCTGGAGACACATTGATTCCATTGAACTGGAAGCTGAGAATGCCACCTGGACACTTTGGGCTCCTTATGTCTCTGGATCGACAGGCAAGAAGGGAGTTACCATACTGGCTGGTGTGACTGCACCTGATTACCAAGAGGAAATTGGATTGATATTACCTAATGGAGGTAAAGAAAAGTATGTCTGGAATGCAGAAGATCCCTTAGGGCGTGTCTTAGTACTACCAAACCCTGTGATTAAAGTCAACGGAAAACTACAACAACCCAACGCCGACATGACTACTAATGGCTCAGACCCCTCAGGAATGAAAGTTTGTGTCACCCCACCAGGCAAAGAACAATGAGCAGCTGAGGTGCTTGCTGAGGGCAAAGGGAATACAGAATGGGTGGTGGAAGAAGGTAGTTCTAAATGCCAGTTATGGCCACATGACCAGTTGCAGAAACGAAGACTGTAATTGTTATGAGTATTTCTGCTTTGTATGTGTGCATCAAATATTTTTGTTTTCTTCACTTTTGAAATAGAAGATGTAAACAGGGCTAGTGCTTTTTCGGTTGTATGTGTGTTCATTGTATCAGGTTATATCTATCATGTTATAAAGCCCAAGTATGACTTTATAATTGTCTTTATTCAGAGATTATGTATGGTTTAAGAAGATATGTATAGATGCCAAGCTGACAAAGGGTGGACTGTGATGGTTAATACTGTGTGTCAACTTGGCAGGGCCATGATTCTCAGTCTTTTGGCAGTCATGTAACGTCGTGATCACTTCCCTGTTGAGACGTGGTACGTGATCACCCCCATGATGGGATCTGCTGTGAGTAGCCAATCAGTTGAAGGGACGTTTCCTTAGGCATGTGGCCTGCATCGAGTATGGGTGGACATTCAGACAGAGCTCAGAGGCTTTTGGTCATTCTGGATCCTGCAGCTGGCTCATGTTCGTCTGACCTCCAGTTCTTGAGACTTGAGCGAGCAGCTTACCTGTGATCTTGCCTGCTGCTCTTGGGATTCATCCATCTTCACAGCCTGAGAGCAACAGCTCTGCTCTCTGGTCTGCCAAACTCGGGTTTTCCAGGCCCTGTGGCTATGTGAATCAGGAGAAGCCTCTTTCCTAACTCATGGACTTGGGATGTTACAGCCTCTACAACGGCATGAGCCATTTTCTTTATATATATGTGTGTGTGTGTGTGTGTGTGTGTGTGTGTGTGTGTACATATTTATATGCTTTACTGGTTTTGTTTCTCTAGAGAACCCAGCCTAAGACAGATATTATCCCAACACTGACAGCATTGTAGTTCAGGATAGATATTGAAATGTTCTTTTTGACAGTGAATGAGATGACATTCCTCTTTAAGTTGTCATTCCCAGCATAGTAAACCTTATGATTGTCTGATTCAAAATGGCCAATACCAGTCCATTTCAGCTCACTAATACCTAGGACATCGATGTTCATGCATTCCATTTCATTTTTTACAACTTTCAATTTTCCTAGATTCATACTTCATACAGTCCCTGTTCTGGTTATTCATGGATGTTTGCAGCTGTTTCTTCTCATTTTGAGTCATGCCACATCAGCAAATGAAGGTCCGAAAGCTTGACTCCATCCACGTCACTAAGGTTGACTCTACTTCGAGGAGGCAGCTTTTCCCCAGTCGTATTTTGAGTGCCTTCCAACCTAAGGGGCACATCTTCTGGCACTATACAATGTTCTACCGCTATTCATGAGGTTTTCACCAGCCAACTTTTTTCAGTTAAAAAAAGTAGACTGCCAGGTGCTTCTTCCTAGTCTGTCTTAGTCTGGAAGCTGCACTGAAACCTGTCCACCAAGGGTGACCCTGCTGATATTTGCAATTCTAGTGGCAAAGCTTCCAGTCTCACAGCAATACACAAGCCACCACGGTATGACAAACTGACAGATGTGTGGTAGTATAGAGAAATGGAGGTCCAAAAATAACTAAGAGGATTTGAAAAAGAAGAGCATGTCTCTGCATGCTTCAGTCTAAATATTTTCTTTTAAACTAACTTTCAGTTTACTAATTCTCTTTTCAGCTGCATATAATCTGTTGTTTAATCCTCTGTTGAGATCTTGATTTCAATTATTGTAACTTTCAGTTTTAGAATTTCCACTTGAACCTTATTTATACTTTCCAGTTCTCTGCCAAAATTCACAATCTTATATTTTATATATGTAGATATGTGAGGGTGGCTGGAAGAAGAGAACTTGCCATATCAGATATTAAGGCTTACTAAATGATAATAATAGTAATGAAAGATTATTTTTATTATTTTATACAGTCAAACATTCCTTTCATTGTTCTTCATTGTTTCTTGCATCTCTTAGCCTCCATATGCATTCCCTTTTCTTCTTCTTGAAGGATATCAGTTGTTCATTCTTCAGTGTGAATTTGTTAGTGACAAATTCCCTCAGTTTTTTTTTTTCTGAAAATGTCTTTATTTTACTTTTATTCTTATAGGATTTTTTTGCTGAATACTGCTGATTTCAAGATAGGAAATCTTTTTTTTTTTTTTTTTAACCATTTTAAAAATGTTGTGTCAGTGACTTTCACTATTCTTGTTTAAAAGTCAACTGTCAGCATCAGAAAATCCATATTTTATGTACTAAGAAAAATAATACAAAATGAAGTTTAAAAGTAAATATTTATTTAGAATGAGAGAAGGAATCACAGAAAATTACAAATTTATAAAAGGCTATAAATACCAAAAACATCAAAAAATCTAAAAAAAAAATTTATTAATTAATTGCCTGTCAAAATTGTATAATACTTTTTTCCTCCAATTTTTTTTGCATAGTCTTTGGTGTCTTTTTATATGACAACTATTTCTCTACAGAGAGAAGGGAAATCTTCCTCTAACATGACTCAAACTTATTTCTTGTTTATAAAAGTTTCTTTAGCATCACTCTTTATTGGTAGTGCATAAAAATTTGTTCATGATTGTGGTTAGTTGGGAAAACCCATATCAAGTTTCTTTCATATATGAGCTGTAAGAATAGAAGAATTTTTCAGAATATTTTCTGGCTTTGTATATTTCAAATATTTTTTGTTTGCTTATTTTTCTCCACTATCTACATACTTCCCAGTGACAGGAACCATACATCATATTCATATTAATATGTAACCTTTGGTCCTACACCTTTGTGTGACGGTGACATGTGAGTCATCACAAAGGGCAGTAGGGCAGTAGAAGAGTATTACTGAAAACTGTTCTTCTACCAGAATTGCTAGCAATATATGAAGTTGACCAAAAGTCACATTATATTATATTAAATCTCATTATATTATATCCCAATAAACCTGAATTAAATCTCTATTCAACTTCCCCTTGGCTTGATACAAACTAATTCTAGAACTACTCTAACATCACCCAACACAGTTGCTAGTAAATGGAAGGAAATTGGAGAGGAAAAAGACAGCAGTATTAATTAGTTATAGTTAAAATATCTTATTAGCACATTTTATTAAAGCCTATGACCATGTAGGAGCCCTGGTGGCACAGTGGTTAAGAGATTGGCTGCTAACCAAAAGGTCAGCAGTTCAAATGCACCAGCTGCTCCTTGGAAACCCTATGGGGCAGTTCAACTCTGTCCTATAGGGTTGATATGAGTCAGAATCAACTTGACAGCAATGAGTAATGGTAATGGTAATGGTAACGGTAATGACTGTGTAAATGGATGCCTAATAAAGGTTTCCATGCAAGTGAGGAGATGCAAAGTTTAAACTTCTTTAATGTCAGAGAAATCCATTTAGGCGGTCTATCTTATTGTTCTCCTTTGAAGGTGACTTTCTTCTTTTTCTGGCTTCTTTTAAGATTTTCTTTGTTTTTCACGTTCACCAATTTTATTCTGATGTGTCTAAGTGTAGTTTTCCCTTGATTGGAAATTGTAGGACTTCTTGAATATATGACTGGATG
Organism: Trichechus manatus latirostris; assembly: GCF_000243295.1. Classification (NCBI taxonomy): domain Eukaryota; kingdom Metazoa; phylum Chordata; class Mammalia; order Sirenia; family Trichechidae; genus Trichechus; species Trichechus manatus. The sequence goes on along the minus strand of NW_004444136.1, from coordinate 1,846,125 downwards.
TTTTCATTAGTTTTAGAAAACTCTCAGTCATTATCTCTTCAAATATTACTTCTGCTTCATTCTCTTTTTCTCATTCTGGGATTCAAATTACACATTGTTAGACCATCTCACTGTATTTCCTATGTCCCTTATTATACTTTCTGTGTTTTTTTATCCGTTTGTCTCAGCATACTTCAGTCTAGATATTTTCTTTTAAACTATCTTCTATTGAACTAATTCTGTCTTCAGATACGCATGAACTGCTGTTTAACCGTAACTTGAGTAACTTTCAGTTCTAGAATTTCCACTTGAACCTTTTTTATACTTTCCTAATCACTTCCAAAATTAAAAATATTATATTTTATTTTTTTAAGTAGAGTGAGATCAGTTCTTTTAAGGTCTGTATTCTGGTAGCTCTGTTTCTGGATTGACTGTGAATCTGTTTCTATTTGTCTTTTTTTTTTTTTTTTTTTAGTGTGCTTTCTTGTCTTCTCATGTGCCTGGTTGTTATTTTCTATTGACTTGCTGACACCGTATGTGAAATATTACATAAATAAATTAATTTTATGTCTAGGATGATGTTATCTCCCTCCAAATGGATTTAGGTTGCTTTTGGCAATCTTCTAAGACACTAGCAAAACTGGAACATCTAAACACAATTTCAGAGATTGGAATGATTCAAAGGTGAACTTCAGTCCTTTTGAGAGTCAGTTTATTTCTGATTCAACATCTCTCCTAACCATTAACCCTTCAGCATACTCACCCAAAGCTGTAAAGGTTACCAGTGTCCTTCTTTCATTGGCAAGTTCTGAGTTCTAGCCCCTCAGAGATGTTGACAGGTCTCCTTCACTTCTCAGTCTCTCAACCGTGGCTTCTTGGATTGAAAGATGGCTTTAGGAGAAAATTTGTTACAAATTCCCAGCCCATTTTTGGGGTTTTCTTCTACCAGATCTTGTTCTTGTGTTTCTTCATTGTCTGATTAGCTAGCTGATACCTTTAAACAGATGTTTGTAAACATAATTTGTTCAGCCTTTCTAGTCATTCTTACTGTGAGGAAAGGTCCAAAATACCTAATCTGCATTACTAGGAGTCTAATTCCCGCAGATACAAACTTGTTCCAGTATACGACAATACTGTGACTATGGGGGCATCTTCAAAGCTTTCTATTAAAGACCGAAAATAGATGGATTTCATGAAATTTCTAATCAGCTGCTGAAGACTCAGAAGAGTCTGATTATTTATATTAGCATGAATTGATCCAAAGTCATCTAACTCTGAGTAGAAATTCAGGCCACCATCCCTAACCAAACTTCTGGTAGCAAGTCCTTCGCTTAAGTACAGAAAAATAAGTTAATATTCTCATAAAATAAGTTAAGACTAACATAGCCAAACAGTTTTGAAGGTACATCTCACAGCCTAAGCTCATTATTTAAGGCTTTTCCCTACTCTGTCCCAAGTGCAATGCTCTGCTCCCAGAAGATCCCAGACCCTGAGGGTCTGCCCAGTGCCAGGCTTTACTCACCCCATGTCACACTTTCTTGCAGAAGAGACCACATGCTTTCTCCCTCTCCCTGAATGCCTTCCCCACCTATCTGTTGCAGCTCAGGATATATACATTTAATTAATTCAATTTTACTTCCAACCTGTATGTAGTGGAAGAAGTGTCAGAATTATATGGTGGATAAATAACAAGGGGTTTTCCCAAGAGACTGCATTCTGGTGAAAGAGGGTAACTGTAATTTTCAGCTGTGAGTAATTGTACATAATATAATCCTAAATGATTTTTCTTCTGTAATTTCATTAGAGTTTTGAAATTTAATTAGATTTTAAATCACTCTGAAATAAAGTAGCAAAACACCAAGAGACTGAGAGCAGTGGTTATTTCGCCCTTCAAGGCCACATTCTTGGTCTCAAATTGGCGTGTCTTCATTAGGAGGAAATTTGCAGAACTTCTTGATATATTATTGTCTTTCAGAATGGACTCTGAATAGGTCTTTGGAGAGCATTAGAAGAGTACGCAATTATTATGCACACTCTTCTTGAGGTTTAAGATCATCTGCCTTGCACATACTTAATAAAAATATGTCTCTAAAGTTGTTTAAGAAACTGTGGAGATAGGAAAGACTTTCCTTGAATGCCCAGTGCTGTTTCTGGATTATTAGCAACTACCTGTACATTATGATGCTGTGAGGGGCTGTTTGCTTAACTTTAATGATTATGTAAGGTTTATGGTTATTTTTATTGCTACAACATACAAACTGTCATGGTGGCTGTAATTAGAGGCAAGCTAAAGTGTTGCTGTTACAGTCCTCAGGGACTGGGGAGAAACGACTTCCTTCTTATCAACTTTCCCTCTGTGCAAGAGTTGGCAAAAAAAAGAATCAAAGTAAATGAAGATTTCTTACCCCAAAACAGGTTATGACAGAGAAAAAATGAAAAGAACATTAAAATTTCAGACCAACAGCTTGCACCTAGCAAAGCTGCAAGGAAACTATCTTCTGCTCCCTGAAACATCTGGCACAGTGATAGCAGAAATGTTGTAAGGTGTTTCTGTGTATCTCTGCCACAGCTGCTACATTTACCCAGATATCTTTCCAACATCCCAAGCTGGGGATTGAGAAACTCAGGGCCAATTGAGATGCATAAAGGAAAGTGGACAAAAGGGTAGGGAGAGAGATTTTGGGAAAAGGGGAAGCATGGGAGGTGCTCCCAAGGACACTGGAACTAGGGCGTGGGAATGTGGGCCCAATGGGAGCAGAGCTACAGATCTCTCCACGTGGGCAGCCCAGCTGGGTGCTGGTCTCTGGGCAAGAGTGTGGCAGACACAGAAAAACATGGAGCACAGCTCCACCTCTATCCCACAAAAATCTGCTGTTTCATTCTCTGCCTCTCTTCTAGACTGTGAGTTCTATGAGGAGTAGAGATGTGTCCAGTTCATTTTTTTTGAATAATATTTTATTGTGTTTTCAGTGAAGGTTTGCACAGCAGTTTGGATTCCCATTCGACAATTTCTATACAATTTGTTTAGTGACATTGGTTACATTCTTCACAATGTGTGAACATTTTCATTATTTCTGTTCTGGTTGTTTCATTTCCACTAATGGGGCTTCCCGGTCCCCTTACATTCTCATCTTTGTTTTAAAGTAATTGTTAACCATTCGGTCTCATATAGGTGATTTTTTAAAGCACAGTACTTACAGGTGATATTCGTTATATTTTGAGGCAATGTGTTATATAGATACAAGGTGACCTCACAGTTAGTTTTGGTTTAAGGTTTGAAGAGTATCTCAGGGCAATAGTATCAGGGAGTCCTCCAGTCTCAACAAGTCCAGTAGGCTATTTTTTGTTTGTTTGTTTTTGTTTTTAGAAATTTGAGGACTTTTTTGTCATTTTTCTTCTTTCCACATTTTTCTCCCATTCTATCAAGGTCCGTCTACTGTGGCCCTGATTAGAATGGTCAGTAGTGGGAGCTGGGCACCATCTAGTTTTTCTGGTCTCAGGGTAGATAAGGTCTTGATTCATGCAAACTACCTGTCCTATAGACTAGTTTCTCCTTTCCGCCTTTGATTTCCTTTTTTATCTTTTGCTTCAGACGAGTAGAGATTAATAGTTGTATCTTAGAAGACCTCAGACACTACTCACCAGATGAGGATGTAGAGCATAACTTTATGAACTAATTATGCCAATTGACAGAGATGTCCAATGAGATATGGTCCTAATCCTTCAAACGCAGAATTCCAATTCCATGAGGTTTTTGGTTATGTCTAAGAAGTATCTGTAACTGTACCTCCAGGTGCTTTATTATATATATGAATATATGTGCATACAGTCACATAGATGCATATCCATATACATATGCATACACCTATATATACACACATATATACATACTTAAACATAGATATGAAGGAGCCCTGATGGTACATTGGCTAAGCATTCAGCTACTAACTGAAAGGTTGGTGGTTCAAATCCATCAGCCACTCCACAGGAGAAAGATGTGACAGCCTGTTCCCATAAAGATTACAGCCTTGGAAATCCTATGGAAAAGTTCTACTCTGTCCTACAGGGCCGCTTTGAGTTGGAATCAACTTGACAGCAATGGATTTAGGTTATACACGTATATGTCTACATACATACATACATACCCACACATGTATTTTTTGGTTGTTTTTGCTGTTGTTTCATCCAGTTCCTTTTTGTTTCCAGTGCACACACTGGTGTACAACCACGGCTCAATAACTGTGGAATGAATGAATGGCTGAATGAATAGGATCATCTTTCACCCGTTGATCACGGCAAGTTGAGGCTTTCCATTAGAAGACCAGGAGTAAGTGGTTAAGCACTGAACTACTGAATCAGTTCAACCCCTCACCGAGGTGCCTCAGAAGAAAGGCCTGGTGATCTGCTTCTGAAAGGTCACAGCCTTAAAAGCCCTATGGAGAGCAGTTCTACTCTACATACATGGGGTTACCATGAGTCAAAGTCCACTCAACAGCAATTGGTTTTTTATTTAGTTTTTAGAAGGCCAGTTGACAATTGTGATCAAAAGCTTTCAACATGAGTATGCTCTTTGACACAGAAACTACACTTCTCAGGGTCTCTTCTAGGGAAATGACTTCAAGCATAGAAAATAGTCTTACGCACAAACATACAGCAATGAAAATTAGAAACAATTCAAACATTCAAAGAAGAGCATAGCAGGCCCTGACATACACACTTGGTGGGATAAAGTATAACTAATACTAATAATCTGTTAAAAGTAATAGCATGGAAAAACTCATCTGGGGAAAATGTACACAAAATTGCTTGTGCAGCACAATCATGAAAATACATAGGTAAAAAATTACTGTAATGAAATACAACAAAATGACAATAATAGTTGTGTTTAGACCGTAAGACTGTGGGAGGACCAATGTCCTCCCCACCACAGCCATTTTTCTGTATTTTCCAAGTTTTTGTGAATGCCACAGCAGTGGTCCCACTTCTTAAAAGAACTAGCCTGCTACATGTCAGTCACCAGCAAATGCCAGGCAAGCAAGCTCCCTGGGAGATTCCCACAGGACAACCGTCTCCTGCTTCCAGTTCCTTGGTGGCTCCTGCCCACAGAAACCTGACTCCAGCCCTCTTCAGAATGTACAGGGACTTCAAGTCAACGAGCTGAATTAAGGTTTACGCATTTTGAGATTTTATTCAATTTTCTTTTATGCACACCACTGAGGCTCCCTTTTTGTCAAAATTCTGCCTTGGGTCCCAGTTGGAACAATTATCTGCCATGCAGCCCCCTCCTTCTGTTGTTGCCACTGGAGTTGAGTGTTCTCATCACACCCTGTTCTGAGCTGTGCTGGCTTCTGAGCAGGTGGGAAGTGTGCTCTCACATGTCAGCCACCATCTCTCAGCCTTGCTTTTGCGGTGCTGAGTGTGGCTTCATCCTCCATGCTCCTTGGAGGTTCATCTTGCCAATTACCTACTCGAAGCCAAGGGACCCTCTCTCCGGGCCATCTTCCCTGCAAGGAGGGGGAGAGGGACAAGCAAGTAGTGCTCTGGGAACTGATTGCACAGAATGAGATGAGTTGATCATGAGCTCTAATTAAAATTAGGGGGTTGGGGGCGGGGGATGCAGAGCCCAAGATCAAAAATAGACAAGCAGGCAGAGAAGGTCGGCAGCTTTGGGTTGGAGACACAGCTCTCTGAAAAAGGAGCAGAGGAAGCTGGGCCCTATCTTAAGTGTCTGGGACCAAGACCCTGGGGGCCCAGGCAGCACTTACGGCCCAGAACAGGATCCTAGGTTTGAACCCAGGCTCCGCCCCTCACCAGCCGTGTGTCCAGGCATGGCTACACCTGTGAAGTGGAGGAATCATGCCGTCTCCCCCAGTTGTCACAGGCTGTGCCAGTCAAGAAAGGAGGCAGTGTACCGCAATGGTTAGGGGCCTCTATCCTGGGACCACGCCTCCTGGATCCCAATTCCATGTTCTCACTTATACACAGTGTCACCTAGGGCAAGTCACCTAACTTCTCTGGGCCTCAGTTTCTTCGTCTGTAAAACGTTGGTGATGCCAATACTAAGATATGAGGTCTGTCCCCTTGTGTTGAACGAGCTGACACACGTCTGGTGATCAGGATGATACTTGTCACACACTGAGTATGCGCGCCTCCATCCAATGCAGCATCTGGCACCTGGCAGGAAGGCCTTAAATGATTCTCACGTCTTTGAGTCTACAAACTGTCTGGCCATCTCTGAAGCACGGCACCTCTGGGGTTCCTCCTGGCCCCAATTACAGCTGCCCCCCTGTTTGGGCGCACTCTATGCTTCCACCTTCCTAAGCTGGACAGCTCAGCTCTGTGGAGGCCCACTTGGATGGGCCTAGCCTCACTCTTGCCTCCCTGTGCCTCTGGCCCCTCCCCCAGGCACTCTGACACCATGCGCCAGGGCTGGCCGTGGCCTCATCTGACAGCTTCTCCCCAGCACAGACACTGGAAGGCTGGGGACAAAAAGGGTCTTGGTCCTGTGACTCCACATCCTGCTTCCTCCTCTGCTGGGCCCAGCAATTCAGATCAGCTTGCACTGGCCCTCCCTGCACCCCTCGTACCCCCACTGTTAGTGAGCTGGCCCTAGCTCTACACAGAGCCCTGCCATACTCCCTCCAGAGAGCAGAGAGGCAGGACGTCCATCTGGTGTCAGTGCGGGGCCTGGCCCATGGTGGGGCCTTGCACACTTCCAGGCACTCGAATGAGTTCTGCTACATGTGGACACTGAGCCATGGGGATCTGAAATCTAGGACTAGAGACACACCCTTCCCCAAAGACGAGCCCTGATAAGGCTGTAGCTGTTCCCAGGAGAAACGCTGTAGTGAGTGAACAACCTAGACAGACTTCTTTTTCTTTCCTGAGAATGAGCAGAGAGAATTTTCCCCTCCTTAGGACCTGGGGAACAGGAGCCCCACGTTCCCATCATCTTTGCTGCTCCTCAGGAGCATCATATACAATGGCTGTAATACCCCCTTGTTCAGATGAGGTAACTGACACTCAGAGAGGTTAAGCAACTTGCCCAGGGTCAACAAGACTCAAAGTCAGGCCTGCGTGACCTCTAAGCCCATGTCTTTCTCATGACAAAAACCCAGAGGGCATTCATGAAGTTCAGTCCAGAGACTAGAAGAGCCTTTCAGTCCAGCCTGACCATCTGGATGTGGTGTTGGAATGGGAAATGACTTTCAAACTCTGCCTCAGCCCTGTTGACCAGCCTCATCCCAGAGTTGAAATACGTAAAAAGTAAGATAATTCCCCTGCAGCCACATCCATGGATGAAGCCTCTCCTCCACACAGAGAAAACTCCAGATGTCCATAGTAATGCATCTTTCCTCCTCCAACTCTAGAAAAACTGAAAAGGAACTGTTTTTATGGTGTTCTGAATTAGAAACATTATGCATTGGTCCATTGTGGGGGCCTTTCTTCTTGGGTGGCTTTGCTATAAATGCTCCCTAATGTGGCAGCAAGACATCTTAAAATAACTATAGTGACTAGAAAAGACAGTGAGAGGTATTAGAAATACCTCTGGAGACTAGAAAAGACACTCCCTGGCCACTGCTCTAACTGAGGAGAATCCTGAGGATACATACATCATCCACAGACTGCTCATTGAAGAAAAAAAAAACCCCAAACCTGTTGCCCTTGAGTTGATTCTGACTCATAGTGACACTATAGAACAGAGTAGAACTGCCCCATAGAGTTTCCAAGGAGCACCTAAGATTCGAACTGCCGACCTTTGGTTAGCAGCCGTACCACTTAACCACTATGCCACCAGGGTTTCCCATGGAAGAAAAGTCTCCTCCAATCTACTCAGCTTAAGCACAAGGGCCAGGCCTTCAGCAACAGAGAGCACCCTGGAGGAGGCAGTTCCAGGGAACATCACTCCTACAGCAATTGCTTTGATCACCCATGCACCTCTCAGGGCCTAAAGCCTGTTGTATAGGCCTTGTGTTAGGAGTTTTCAGTGTGGACTTAGAATTGTCTTTCTTCTTGGAGTGGATCTGGTATGGAAGCAATGGCTGAGAAACTGATTCATTAATGGGTTGGCGGGGAGGTACTTACTGGCTTAAATTAGTTGCATAATGGTCTCAGCTATCACTTTATCCCTCCCACATGCCTGTCAATATGCCATACTGTGGAGGCTTGCATGTTGCTGTGATGCTGGAAGTTATGCCACCAGTATTCAAATATCAGCAGGGTCACCCATGGCAGACAGGTTTCAGCTGAGCGTCTAGATTAGTCTACGAAGAAGGACCCAGCAGTCTACTTCTGAAAAGAATTATCCAGTGAAAACCTTATGAATAGCAGCAGAACATTGTCTGTTATAGTGCCAGAAGATGACCCTCTCAGGATGGAAGGCACTCAAAAGATGACAGGGGAAGAGCTGTCTCCTCAAAGAAGAGCTGACTTTAATGACATGGATGGAGTCAAGCTTTTGGGACCTTCATTTGCTGATGTGGCACAACTCAAAATGAGAAGAAACAGCTGCAAATATCCATTAATAATCAGAACCTGGAATGTAACAAGTATGAATCTAGGAAAATTGGAAATCATCAAAAATGAAATGGAACGCATAAACATCAATATCCTAAGCATTAGTGAGCTGAAATGGACTGGTATTGGCCATTTTGAAATGGATAATCATATGGTCTACTATGCCAGGAATGACAATTTGAAGAGGAATGGCATTTCATTCATCATCAGAAAGAACATTTCAAGATCTATCCTGAAGTACAATGCTGTCAGTGATAGGATAATATCCATACGCGTACAAGGAAGACTAGTTAATACGACTATTATTCAAATTTACGCACTAACCCCACTAAGGCCAAAGATGAAGAAACTGAAGATTTTTAACAATTTCTGCAACTGAAATTGATGGAACATGCAATCAGGATGCATTGATAATTACTGGTGATTGTAACTCAAAAGTTGGAAATGAAGAAGAAGGATTGGCAGCTGGAAAATATGATCTTGGTGATAGAAACGACGCTGGAGATTGAATGATAAAATTTTGCAAGACCAACGACTTCTTCATTGCAAATACCTTTCTTCAACAACATGAACAGCGGCTATACATGTGGACTTTGCCAGATGGAATACACAAGAATCAAATTGACTACATCTGTGGACAGAGACAATGGAAAAGCTCAATATCATCAGTCAGAACAAGGCCAAGGACTGACTGTGGAACAGACCATCAATGACTCATATGCAAGTTCAAGTTGAAGATGAAGAAAATTAGAACAAGTCCACACGACCCAAAATATGACCTTGAGTATATCCCACCTGAATTTAGAGACCATCTCAAGAATAGACTTGAAGCATTGAACACTAATGATGGAAGACCAGACTAGTGGAATGACATCAAGGACATCATACATGAAGAAAGCAAGAGGTCATTAGAAAGACAGGAAAGAAAGAAAAGACCAAAATGGATGTCAGAAGAGACTCTGAAACTTGCTCTTGAATGTCAAGTAGCTAAAGTGAAAAGAAGAAATGATGATTAAAATAGCTGAACAGAAGATTTCAAAGGGTTGCTCAAGAAGACAAAGTAAAGTATTATAATGACATGTGCAAAGACCTGGAGTTAGAAAACCAAAAGGGAAGAACACCCTTGGCATTTCTCAAGTTGAAAGAACTGAAGAAAAAATTCAAACCTTTAGTTACAATATTGAAGGATTCTACAGAGGGAAAATATTAAACAACACAGGAAGCAACAAAAGATGGAAAGAATACACAGAGTCACTATACCAAAAAGAATTGGTTGATGTTCAACCATTTCAGGAGGTAGCAGATGATCAGGAACTGACAGTAGTGAAGGAAGAAGTCCATCTGCACTGAAGGCATTGGTGAAAAACAAGGCTCCAGGAACTGACGGAATACCAGTTCAGATGTTTCAACAAACGGATGCAACTCTGGAAGTGCTCACTTGTCTATGCCAAGAAATTTGGAAGAAAGCTTCCTGGCCAACCAACTGGAAGAGATCCATATTTATGCCTATTCCCAAGAAAGTTGATCCAACCGAATGTGGAAATTATCGAACAATATCATTAATATCACACACAAGTAAAATTTTGCTGAAAATCGTTCAAAAGTGGTTGCAGCAGTACATCGATTGGGAACTGCCAGAACTTCAAGCTGGATTCAGAAGAGGACGTGGAAGAAGGGATATCATTGCTGAAGTCATGTAGATCCTGGCTGAAAGCAGAGTATACCAGAAAGATGTTTACCTGTGTTTCATTGACTATGCAAAGGCTTCGGACTGTGTGGATCATAACAAATTATGGATAACGTTGTGAAGAATGGGTTCCAGAACATTTAATTGTGCTTATGAGGAACGTGTAAATAGAGTAAAAGGCAGTCATTCAAACAGAACTAGGGGATACTGCGTAGTTTAAAGTCAGAAAAGGTGTGCGTCTGAGTTGTAGCCTTTCATCATACTTATTCAATCTGTATGCTGAACAAATAATCCAAGAAGCTGGACTATATGAAGAAAGAGGCATCAGGATTGGAGAAAGACTCATTAACAACCTGTGATATGCAGATCATACAACCTTGCTTGCTGAAAGTGAAGAAGACTTGAAGCACTAATGAAGATCAAAGACCATAGCCTTCAGTATGGATTATACATCAACATAAAGAAAACAAACATCCTCACAACTGGACCAATAAGCAACATCATGATAAACAGAGATAATACTTAAGTTGTCAAAGATTTCATTTTACTTGAATCCACAATCAACACCCATGGAAGCAGCAGTCAAGAAATCAAAGACACATTGCAGTGGGCAAATCTTCTGCAAAAGACCTCTTTAAAGTGTTGAAAAGCAAAGATGTCACCTTGAACACTAAGGTGCGCCTTACCCAAGCCATGGTGTTTTCAATTGCCTCATATGCATGTGAAAGCTGGATGATGAATAAGGAAGACTGAAGAAGAATTGACACCTTTGAATTGTGGTGTTGGCGAAGAATGTTGAATACACCATGTACTGCCAAAAGAACGAACAAATCTGTCTTGGAAGAAGTACAACCAGAATGCTCCTTAGAAGCAACGATGACAAGACTACATCTCACATACTTTGGACATGTTATCAGGAGGGATCAGTCCCTGGAGAAGGACATCATGCTTGGTAAAGTAGAAACAAAAAACCCAAACCAAACCCATTGCCATCGAGTCGACTGTAACTCATAGCAACCCTGTAGGACAGAGTAGAACTGCCCCACAGGGTTTCCAAGGAGCGGCTGGTGGATTCAAACTGCTGACCTTTTGCTTAGCAGCTGTAGCTTGCTGTAGCTCTTAACCACTGTGCCACCAGAACTCTGGTAAAGTAGAGGGTCAGCAAAAAAGAAGAAACCCTCAACGAGATGAATTGACATAGTGGCTGCAACAATGGGCTCAAGCATAGCAATGATTGTAAGGATGGCGCAGGACCAGGCAGTGTTTTGTTCTGTTGCACATAAGTTCTCTATGAGTTGGAACTGAATCAGTGGCACCTAACAACAACATCACTTTACCCAATCATTTGTGAGTCAGGTCTGCAAAACCTGCTTTACATTTCAAAGACAGGAGACTGTAAACCTTGGTTAGTTTGGAGTCTATCATCTCAGGTTAGGCAAGTAGCTATCTGGGCAAGAAACTAGAGACCTGAGCTTAATTCTCAACACTAAGAGCAGTTGGGCACAGCCTCACTCACCCTTTTGAAGAATCAAATGCCCCGTTAGGAAGGACATTGATAACAGTTCTGGAGTGGACTGAATATTAACCATTGCTTAGAAGGATTTGATTTGATCATATTCTTTTTATAAAACATACAAAATAAAACAAATGAAAGCAAAAATGTATCTATGCACTTCTCTACATAAAGGACTTGAAGCTTGGGTCAGACTTTATTGCTTTTGGCCAAAAGCCCATGACAGGATTTACACTAAAGAGCAGATAAGCTGTGATCCTCAGAGTGGTTCAGGGTTACAGGGAGCAAATGATTTTTGGAGCACAACTAGAAAGATGTTCAGCATTTCAAAGGCGGTTCATAAAAGGAATCATCATAGTACCCCGTCATATTGATTTATCTTGGCTGTCTGAAGTCTCTTTAGCTCTGATTTTTTGAAGAGGCACTGCACAGCAAGAGTGACTTCAGAAGTAATGCGTTCGTCTATGTCAGCAGTGAGGACCTTGCCCTCTGTGCATTGACTTCTGTGAGTGCTGGTTACAGCAGCAAGGCATTGTGGGTGCTGATCTAGAATAAAAGACAAAGTGGAATCCCACTAATTTGAGGATGGAAGTGGCTCTGACCCTGGCCTCCAAGACTGAATGAGGTTAGGGAAAAATCTCTTGATAGATCAAAAATGTTCTGTCCTTTGCTTTCGAAAGCATTTCCTGCTTTTCTACTGTGTAACCACACCTTGAGTGCCTTCTTTATGCTCCGTCACCCATGGGCCCCTTTCACCCACATGCAACTGATGTTCCTGAAAACACTTCCAGGGTAGGATGCACAGACTGATCAAGCAGAAAGGGACCTTAGAGAATACGTAAGTCCAGTTGCCGGGACATCACCTGGAGAAGGTGATGCCCAGAGACCTGAAAGAACCTGTCCCTGCCCCACAATTGGCCAATAGCCCAAATCGGACTTCCTACTCCTTGCCATGTGCTTTATCAACCCTTTTCTGCGTGATTCCTTTGTCTCCCTTCAAAGGAGGCAAACTTTTATCCTCCAAAAGTGAATTTGATTTGGGAAGAGAGTTGAAAAGTTTACTGAGAGTCAAGTCTGGAACACTAGGTAAGCAGTCAACAGGGAATGCCATTTTAGGAGAGAAAACACAGGTAAGAGACTATAGGTTAAGTGAGTCTTTTTTACGACTTCCTTATGATCAGCCATTTCCCTAGAGGACACACTCAGAAACTAGTCTTCGATGAATATGAAACAACCACATCAAAGTGGCTGTCAGGGTCGTCCTCCACCAGCCTGTCCTCTCAGAATTGGCCTGGTCTGCAAGGGGCTGTGCTCCGACCCTTCCTTCTATTCCAAATCTCTCCTGAAACACTGCAAGCTTAAAGAGAGAGAAAAGTTTGACTTGATATACTCTTAAGGACAGACACTGTCTTGCCACATCTGTGATCTTTCTTCCCCTTTCATCAGTGTTGGCAAATACCTAATTTCCCAAGACACAAATCAACAGTCTGAGAACTGAAGCTCAGCTTTTGCTTCAGCTCTTAAATAGATCAAATATGAACTGAGGCAATGGAGAGGGCACTTAACAGTCGGGCAGCCCTGGCCAGAATCTTTGCGTGTTCAGCTTCTCATGCAGAGCCAGATGGCAGGAAGGCCAGAGGATGGAGTGGAGGAAGGGACGCAAGTGTATTAGCTCTTGCTGAGTGCCAGGCACGGCACTAGGCACCTTCTCAGACTCTCCTGTGTAGCAAATGCCTCAAGTGTTTCCTTCCACAGCATCTTGTTGTTGTTAGTTGCTGTCGTGACAGCACAGACCCATGGCAACCTTATGTCTAACAGAAAGAAATGTTGCCCGCTCCTGTGACACCTTCATGGTCATTGGTATATTTGAGTACATCCTTTCAGCTATTGTATCAGTCCATCTCAATGAGAGTTTCCCTCGTTTTTGCTGACCCTCTATTTTACCAAACATGATGTCCTGATCTTTCCTGATAACACGTTCAAAGCAAGTGAACCAGTCTCACCATCCTCCATTCTAAGGAGTATTGTGGTTGTATTTCCTTCAAAACTGTTGTTTTCATTCTGTTGGCAGTCCATGGTATATTCAATATTCAACATCAACTTGGTCATCTGCAATGTAGGCCCAAGCTGGGGTGGACGGTTCCAAGCTTTCTGGGCCTAGGGGATTTGTCCAAGTACTAGCAGTTAACACAAGGTGGAACAAAACCCAAATCTGGACACAGAAAACCTGTGTCCTTTCACTATACCACGATGCTTCAGAGGAAAAAGGATGATTAACCACGTCACCAAGAAGATTACCCTTGGAGTGATTTGCTCCCTGGGTGTCGGAGGAAGGGCAGCTGCACTGGAATGAAGCAATATTTCTCTGTTGTACGTCCAAGCACAGCCTCTAATAGTTTTGCCACTTTGAGTGGCTCTTCATGTTCCCCAAAACAGCTCTAGAGTTCTCCTCTATCAATTGCTGGAGGGGAAAAGAGAGCTGTAGTATCTGGTCAATGCAGAAATGCAGCCAAATGGCTGTTGAGACTCTACTCATGCTAAGACAGTGAGTAGCTCACACCTCTAGTTCCATGGCCTCGTTTGGACAAAACAGAGCTCTTTTGCCTCTTAAGTGGTTCACCGACATGCCTGATACACAGGCTTCATGGCCTGGCTCTCTTCACACAGGCTTCACATATATGCCAGAGGGTGGAGACACTTTGCTGGCTCTTCAGATCACAGAGACTCTGGGCACCCACCAGTTTGAACATTTTCCATCTTTAGCCTCCTTGCATTGCTGTATGATCCATCATTATACATGCTGACCAACTCAATTACTGTGTGCACTTGGAAGGCAGGAACAAGGTCCTGCACAGAATAAAAGCAATAGGTTTTTGTTGGTGGTGGTAGTGGTGGTGTTAACTGTTACTGAGTTGGCCTCTGACTCATAGCAACCACATGCACAACAAAACAAAATGCTACCCAGTTCTGCATCATCCCCATGATTGGTGATGCATCAGGCCTTTGTGATCCATAGGGTTTTCATTGGCTGATTTTTGAAAATAGGTCACCAGACCTTTCCTCCTAGTCTGTCTTAGTCTGGAAATTCCACTGAAACCTGTTCAGCATCATAGCCATACATAAGCCTCCAATGACTAGGTGGTGGCTATGCGTGAAGTGCATTGGATGGGAATCAAATCCGGGTTTCCCTCATGGAAGACAAGAATTCTACCATTGAACCACCAATGCGTCAGTTAATAATTAAATAAAGCTTATTTTGTTCCAGACACTGTTCTAACGACTCTTTTCCTTCTCAAGGGAAAAAAACCAGTATAAAACCCATTATGAGTAGAAAAGTATTAGTGCCATCCATTTTACAGATAAGAAAAATAAGGCATAGAGAGGACATCTTGCTAAGGTCACACAGCAAGTTGGGAGAGGGGTGGCAGAGCTAGAATGTAAACTCTGATCATCTGATATAGAAGCTGGATCTTAAACACAATTCTATAACATCTCTAAAAAGGAGTATAGGGTTTAGTGGCTGAGATGAGGAGATGCACATAGAATGATCTAGCCTGGACAATCCCCACTTGGAACGGGTTGGAGATTTGGTTATGTCTCAATAGTCTACACATGGTTGGTGGTGCCATGTCTGTTATCATCATACCAGCTTAAGCATGCTGATTATCTGGAAGAACAACCTCAGCTCAAACTAGTCCATATTAGATAAAGAGTTTGCATTCTCCACTAAAAACCCTAAGAGTGAGAGAGGAGGTAGGGAAGGTAAGCAAAATTGAAGCTAATCAGGGGCTCTTGGGAAAGATGAACATAAGTGCTGATTTTAGTTAGTGGTTGGTAAACATTGATCCAAAAGATACCAGAGGGCTAGGTTACCATCAACCATTGACTCATCTCTTATCCTTGCTCTGACTTAATTTTCTGGTCTCTAAAGTGGAACAATAAAGATGGAATCAAAAGTGGGGTTAATTCAAGCAGGATAAATACCAAAAAAAATCACAACTAGACACACCAAACCACTGCTATCGAGTCGATTCCAACTCTTAGTGACCCTATAGGACAGAGTAGAACTTCCCAAATAGGGTTTCCAAGGAGCGGCTGGTGGATTTGAACTGCCAACCTTTTGATTAGCAGCCAAGCTCTTAACCACTGAGCCACCAGGGCTATGAGTCAGAATTGACTTGACAGCAATGGATTTGGTTATTTTTTCTTTAGACACATCAAAATAAAACTGTGGTAAACCAAAGACAAATAGAAAACATGTAAAGAAGCTGACGGGGGTTGAGGGGAAGACACATTATCCTCAACAGAACAATAAGAAGACCAGAAGTTGACTTCTCAGTAGAAATGATAGAAGCGAGAGGGTAATGGAATTCTATCTTCAAAGTTATGAAATAAAATGCATTGCAAATCTAGAATTCTATAGCCAGTAAAACTATCCTTCAAAAATAAAAGCAAAATAGGAGGGCAGGGCCAAGATGACAGAGTAGTCAGACACTTCCAGTGGATCCTCTTACAACAAAGACCCCAAAAAAACAAGTGATTAGATTATGTACAGCAATCTGGGAGCCCTGAACATCAAATGCAGAACTGAGGAACTGGACTGAGTGGCAGGGGAGGGAGAGACAGTTCGGAATCAGCGAGGAGTTGCCAGACCTGACCTGGCAAGAGCCTGAGCCCTTCAGGCCTGATCAGCTCAGGAATGAGCCATGAGACAGGCCAGCAGCTGCGCTCAGAGGTGCATTTTCTGCACCGGGAGAGACTCAGCACCAGAGACGCTACATGGCCACCCAGAACCAGTGAGAAGCAGCCCTCCACAAAAGATTAGTGTTTGTGTACAGCTTACCATGCATATCAAAAACACCTCCTTTAGGGAAAAACCTGTCTCCCATTTACCTTCCCACTCCCTGCTATGCACTGGGTCCTGGATCAGCTTCAGCAATTGCCAAGTCCCCTGGGCTGGAAGTAGGATCCGTCACACTCCCAGAGCCATTATCCCTGCCTTGGAGAGTGAAAAAATTAACAAACGGGGGAAAAAATAAACTGCCGGCTCCCCTAAGCCAAGAACCCAGGGTAGGCACAGCTCCTTTGGCTAGACACAGGCATAAGGGATCCACCGACTTTGAGTGCCCTTCCCCCTGCATAGACTTGTGCGGGCCCATCTCAACAGCATAGGCCCTCATTACCACAGTAAAACAGGGTATATACCTGAAGTCTAACTTCAACTGTTCCAGCTGTGAAGTGACAGGTTCCCAACATTTGACAATGCTTTGTCCATTAAGCAGGGTCTTCACCTACCCACATCAGGGGCCTGAGTACTTGTAGTTCCACCCAAGCCACCTAGCCACCTGAAAGAGGGGCCCAAGAATAACAGGTGTGCCCCCCCAAGTCCTTACAGCTAACAGCATTAGGTGCTCATAGTCCAGCTGCAAAACCCACCCACCTACGCGCTCTAGGGAAGAGGGACATGCCATCCTCCTGGACACTCGGGGGCAGCCATAAGCCCCCTGCCTTGCTCAGAGTGTGTCCTCCTGCTGCAGCCAGATGCCTGTGCCTACACCAATCACCCATGCCTATCTAAGACTGTAAGTGAGAGCCTACACCACACACTTAGTGGCTATCTACCTGGGCACCTGAGCTGAATCCATACTGGAGAAGTGGGCGGACTCCTGAGCTCACATACCTAGTAACAGATCTAACCACCTGGTGACAGGAAATTAGAGCTTCGAAGGTGCCAATAATCAAACTAGCTCATATGAGCAGCCTATTTGGGCACATAAAAATGAAACAAGA
>NW_004444136.1:1826343-1827464 GCF_000243295.1 Trichechus manatus latirostris | reverse complement strand
AACATTAAAACAAAAAACGACTTAAAAATGTAAACATAGATTTTTCATATGGAGAGGAAGTCAAGGCGATATAAAGAAATAAAAGACTGGTATAAACTTAGAAAAAAAGGGGTAAATATTAAGGTAACCACAAAGGAAAATAACAATCCTAGAAGTCAAAATAAAAAACTAGAAAAATATAAAGACTCAGCAAACACAAAATCAACAACAATGAAAAAGATAGAAAGAAAATACATAAAGAAAAAAGACTCAGCACAGAAAATTAAGTGGAACAAAGAAACTGTGAACAACACACACACAAAAACAGACATCAAAGTGACAGCACTAAACTCATACCTATCAATAATTACACTGAATGTAAACGGACTAAATGCACCAATAAAGAGACAGAGAGTGGCAGAATGGATTAAAAAAACATGATGCATCTATATGCTGCCTAAAAGAGACGCGCCTTAGACCTACAGACACAAATAAACTAAAACTCAAAGGATGGAAAAAAATATATCAAGCAAACAATGCTCAAAAGAGAGCAGGAGTGGCAATATTAATCTATGACAAAATAGACTTTAAACTAAAATCCACCACAAAGCATAAGGAAGGACACTATATAAGGATTAAAGGGTCAATACACCAGGAGGACATAACTATAATAAATATCTACGCACCCAACAGTAGGGCTCCAAAGTACATAAAGCAAATTCTAACAGCACTGAAAAGAGAGATAGACAGCTCCACTTTTGGTGAAGGACAGAACATCCAGAAAGAAGCTCAACAAAGACATGCAGGAGCTAAACGCTACAATCAACCAACTTGATCTCACAGACATATATCGAACACTCTACCCAACAGCAGCCAAGTATACTTTCTTTTCCAACACACATGGAAAACTCTCCAGAATAGACCACATATTAAGCCATAAAGCAAGCCTTAACAAAATCAAAAGCATCAAAATATTACAAAGCATCTTTTCTGACCATAAAGCCATAAAAGTAGAAATCAACAACAGAAAAAGCAAGGAAAAAATATCAAACACATGGAAACTGAACATCACCTTGCTCAAAAACTACTGGCTTATAGAAGAAATTAAGGATGAAATAAAGACATTCATAGAATCAAACGAG
>NW_004444136.1:1816590-1825235 GCF_000243295.1 Trichechus manatus latirostris | reverse complement strand
GGGCCACATAAACCAGAGACTTCATCAGCCTGAGACCAGAAGAACTAGATGGTGCCCGGCTACCACCAATGACCGCCCTGACAGGGAACACAACAGAGAGTCCTGGATGGAGCAGCAGAAAGGTGGGGTGCAGAACTCAAATTCTACTAATAAGACCAGACTTAATGGTCTGACTGAGACTGGAGGAACCCCTGAAAGCATGGCCTCTAGATTCTCTATCAGCCAAGAACTAAAACAATTTCTGAGGCCAACTCTTCAGACAGGGATTGGACTGGACTGTGGGACATAAAGTGATACTTGTGAGACGTGTGCCTCTCTTAGCTCAAGTAGATACAAGAGACTAAATGGGTAGCTTCTGTCTGGAGGTGAGATGGGAAGGCAGAGAGGGTTCAGAGCTGGTTGAATGGACATGGGGAATCAGGGGTGGAAGGGAAAAGCAATTAGAATCACATAACAACGTATGTATAAATTTTTGTATGGGAAAAAATAAAAATAAAAGCAAAATAAAGTTGTTTTCTGGCAAAAAAAAAAAAAAAAAAAAAACCCAGAGTGTATCACCAGCAGACTGACCACTAAAGGAAATATCAGAAGGTTTTCTTTTGACAGAGGAAAATGATTCTAGACTGAAGCAGAGAGATGCAAAAAGAACGACGAGCAACAGAAAGAGAAAACATACAAGTAAATATAAATGACAATTGACTGTAGAAAACAAGAATAACGATGCCTTGTGGGATTTGACCATATATAGAATTGAAGTGCATGACAACGGTAGCACATGAGGTCACTCCCTGTGCTGTACAGGAAATGGTAAAAGTATTTATACTAGACTTAGTAAGTCAGTGATGTGTGTTGTAGTCTCTAGGGTAACCATTAAAAATTAGTAAAATAATGTCTAAGAAACCTGCTAATAAAGGGGAAAAATGGAATAATAAAAAACAATGCTTAACCCAAAAGAAGGCAAGATAGGAGAAGAAAAAGAACAGAGAACAGGCAGGAAGTAGAAAGGAGTGGCAAAAATATAGTTATAAAGCTAAATATGCCAGTAAATACATTAAGTGTAAGCAGAATAAATATTTCAATTAAAACACATAGCTTACTGGAGAAAAAAAAAAAAACTATTCTTCTTACAAATGACACACTTTATATAATATGAAACCAAACCAAACTCATTGCCATTGAGTCGATTCTGACTTATAGCGACCCCTATAGGACAGAGTAGAGCTGCCCCACAGGGTCTCCAAGGAGCGGCTGGTGGATTCAAACTGCTGACCTTTTGGTTAGCAGCCAAGGTCTTAATCACTGCTCTACCAGGGCTCCTATATGATATAGAATTGTTAAAAGTAAAAGTATCATGCAAACACTAACCAAAAGAAAACTGGGATAGCTATATTAATATCAGACTAAGTAGACTTTAAGGCAAGAAGCATTATTAGAAATAAAGAGGGGGATTTCATAATAAGAAATATTTCACCAGGAAAATAAAAGAATCCTAAATTTTTACATATAACAACATAGTCCCAAAATATGTACAACAGGAACTGATAGAACTAAAACAAAAATAGGCAAATCCTCAAACATAGTGGTAGATATTAAAACACTTTCCTCAGTAATTGGTAAAACAAGTAGATAATAAAAACTCAGTAAGAAAAGAGAAGATTTGAACAATACAGGTAAAAAATATAACCCAACTGACAAATATAGAATATGACATCCAGTCTTCCAAGGCTGTTGCCAACCCTAGGCTTAAAGGGAGGAGAGAGGGGAATAGTTATAAGAATCCAAAAGAAGAGAGTCACCTTGAAAGGAGTTGTGATCTTCAGTCAAGGAACAAAGCCCAGGGCAAATCTGCTCTCTTCCCTCCCTCTGATCTCCATCCAGGACCCGCCACTGGCTGAGCCTCATTGAAAGCCATTGATGTGATCCACACTGATCAGTCTCCCTGGTTGAGAGCGGGTAGAGAAGGGACAACAGGGCACCTGAGGGAGGAAGGGCAAAAGAAAGATACTCAGCACAGGTGTCCAAAATGAAACTGTATTTTCTATAACTCAGTTTAATTTTTGACTGCCTACCCTCATTCTCCACCACTCACCTGCCAGTTTGTCATAATGTGGTGGCTTGCATGTTGCTGTGATGCTGGAAGCTATGCTACTGCTGTTTCAAATACTAGCAGGGTCATCCATGGTAGGCAGGTTTCAGCAGAGCTTCCAGACTAAGACAGACTAGGAAGGGCTGGCGATCTACTTCCAAAAATTAGCTAATGAAAACCCTCTGATCACAGACTATCGTCCAAGACTTCAACTCACTTACTTTGGACACATCATCAGGAGGGACCAACTGCCAGAGAAGGATATAATGTTTTGTAAAGTGGAGGGCCAGCAAAAGCAAAGAAAACCCTTAATGAGATGAGTTGGCATAATGGCCACAACAATGGACTCAAACATAAGAAAAACCATGAAGATGGAGCAGAATCAGGCAATGTTTTGTTCCATTATACATGGGTTCAACATGAGTCAGAGCTGACTTGATGGCAGTTAACAGCAACAACTCCCCCATTCTATCTTTTATAGACACTTAATCTGTTCACTTTCCTATAAACTCAGTCCAAGTATGATTCCTCAGTCACTTACAGTTTAAAATTCAATCATGTCAGGATTTTTCCCTTTTCAGGGTTTCCCCCTTTCATAGTTTCTTGATGCTTCAGAGGTTGATGCTAAACTCTGGGGTTTCTAGGGCAAGGGAGAGAAAAAGAGACAGGTTCTGTCTTCTTGGTCTCAATCTCTATTAGGTCCAAGGTGGTCTCTTCCTTCCAGCGTGACTCATGGCTGGCCAGTGTGTGGTGCTCCCTGCCGTGATGGCTGGTCTGGCCTGTGGGCACTGACTCAAGGCCATACAGCTCCCTGGTAATGGCAGACTTCTGAGACACAGTCACATCTCCAACCAGCCCTCTGTGGGGATTGTCGAAGCCACTGTGATGGTTAAGATTGTGTGTCAACTTGGCTGGACCATGATTCCCAGTGTTTTAGCAGTAGCATAATGTTGTGATCCCTTCCCTGTTGGGATTTGATATGTGATCACCCCCATGATAGGATCTGCTGTGAGTAGCCAATCAGTTGAAAGGGAGTTTCTTAGGCGTGTGGCCTGCTTCTGAATATAAGCATATGTTCTGGCTTTTGCTCATTGTGGATCCTGCAGCTGGCTCCTGTTCATCTGACCCTCTGTTCTTGGGACTTGAGCTAGCAGCTTACCTGTGGTCTTGTCTGCCGATCTTGGGATTTGTCCATCTTCACAGCCTCCAACCTGCTGATCTTGGGTTTGCCAGCCCCTACAGCTATGTGAATCAGGAGAAGCCTCTATCCTGATCCACGAACTTTGTACGTTCTAGCCTCTACAACCGTGTGAGCCATTTCCTTGATATATACATATATATATGCTTTACTGGTTTTATTTCTCTACAGAACCCAGCCTAAGACAGCCTCATTATTGTATGTGCATACCCTCGTCTTAGCCACTAGACCCTATGTAGATTCACCATATGCCTGTCTATGTTTCTACTAATTCCCCTGCCCTACCAGGAAACCACTGAAAATTCTGTATACTATGCTGAGCCTTGGGAAATCAGGGCATATTTTGGGGAAGAGGGACTCTTCCTGGCCCTATCATACCTAGATTTCCCATACTAACATTTCTTCTCTGTTGCCCAAGCCAGCACAAGAGATTTTACTAGCTCTCCCCTGGGATATGATACAGAAAGTGAGGTACAAGTCCTCTCCACTGTCAGATGCCAAACTTTCTCAGGGGGATGCAGAAGGCAGAGAATCCCCCCACAGACCCTTATTGCTTCCAAACTCGCTTCTTTGCCTCAGTTTTGAGGGTCATTGTGTCGTCTTGGGAAAGATCCAGGAGAGCACAAGACTGGATTGCATCTCCTTTCAAAGATGTTCTGGCTCACATCCATACAGTAGCTCTTGGACCTAGAGTCTGGCATCTCAGTTCTCCATCCCAACTGAACAAGCTCCACTGGGGTTCAGAGCAGCCCCGAGTCTCATAGTTATGGGGCAGAAGGGAAATACACTGGTATATGTCTCATGATAGCCCCCCTCTCAAGTGGAAAAAGTGTCCTAGCTCACATGAAGAGCCAGTCCCTCCTCTTGTGTTCTGGATCTCACCCTCTCTCACCTTCTGAAGGTTTGTATTCTTTCTGCCATCTTTTTTCTCTCCTACAGCATCAGACTTCCTCAGCCAATGGCCTTCTTGACCTGTCCACAGGCATTTCCAGCAGACATCAGAACGGTAACAGGATGGACATAAGGCTCTTGCTTCACCCCTTCCCTGCAGTTTCTCAAGCCATTAACGTAGGAGGTGCACGTGTTGGTTTGCTCTCCTTTACAGACACATTCAGCCATCATCATCATCAAGGAGGTGCACATGTTGGTTTGCTCTCCTTTACAGAAACATTCAAGCCATCATCATCATCAACAACAACAACAACAACAAACCCCAAAACTATCCACTGCTCTCCTCTACTAGGATCACCTGGCCCAAATCACTGTCACCTCTGCAGGGATTGTTTTGATACCCATAATCAGTCTCCTAACTAATGCTAGTCCCTCTCTATGATCTCCTCTTCACCCAGCAACCACAGTGATGTATAAACATATCAAAAACTCCCCTGCATAAACCTCTTTAAAGGTATCACTTAATCTTAGCATAAAATTCAAACTTTATGCCAAGTCTTCTTTATGATACTTTTTTTTCCCAGTGATGGTCAAACTTTAAATTTCTATTTTATTTCATAGTTCAGGAACTATTAATCAATCAGAGAATATGCATAATGAATCTAGACAAAAAGATTATTGATGAGCTTGATTCCGTGTCTCCAAATATGCGTGGCCAATGTGGTTAGTTTATCATTTCAGTTTTAGTCAGCCGAATCTTACCTGATACTGGCATCAAGTTTCACAAAATTAAAGATAAAAGGGATGTTTTAAACTATGTATTCACATCTACCTTCAAAATTTCTCCTAAATAGCAGAATGCCTGTGGTAGGGAAGATATTTATTGAGTTACTATTAAATTCCAGCATCTATTAGAAATGTGAAGCCTAGGGGGCAAAGCAAGTTGCCCAGGGACACATGGCAAACACGTGGTCAACACTTGACAGAGCTGGAAAGCACCTCAGTTTTACCAGATCCTAAAGCCTCTTTGCACGTCTCCAAGCTGCTGTCCCTCAGTCTCTGAGGTCGGTGATGACAATCGCTGGCAGCTACTGGGCTCCTTACTCTGTAGCAGGCTAGGTGCCATGTGCTTTACATCCATGATCTCCCTGAGTTCCCACGACAATGGGATGTAGTACGTACTGTGATTATCACCATTTGTACCCGGAGAGTGGTATCACTGACTGCCCAAGTCAGACAGCAGGGACATAGTGGGGCCAGGATTTGAACCAAGTCTACATGATGCCATCATCCTCCCTAGGAGTCATGCCACTATCCTAACACCCCTATGGCTCTGGGACCTCAAAAGCAAAAGCAAACTGGCTTCCTGGGAGTACAAGAAGCTGGTGGCTGGCAGACTCCACCCAGGGCTGTGGGGGTCCTGCCATAGGCCAGGCTGCAGCTCCCACATGCTCAGCCCCCATCGGAGTGGCTCTGTCCATGAAACTATGCCCGAAGGCACCGGGTCAGCGGAGAGTCCAGCTGGCCAGTGCCAGGAGCCAGTCATCTGCACATGACTAGACCATGCTGCCTAAGACCTGGGTGGGAAGCCAGGGCTGGAAACTCAGGTTCAGGACTCCCCATCCCATCTTCCCCCTTGCTTCTAGGGAGCTTCCGGAAACACCGTGCTATCCTGGAAGAAGCATTAGGTCAACAGTTCCCAGCCGCCCCTGAGGTTGATGTCCATCTGGCTCCCCCTCAGCTTGCCCTCCATCCTGGAGCTGCTGCAGACACCTCCGGTCATCTGGTCCAGGTGACATCCTTCTCCAGCACCCTCAGAATGATACAAAATCCCGTCAGGGTCCAAGCGCTTTTACTCAGCAATGTCCATGTCCTTCCTGGGAGCATAGGAAGGCTTTCTGCCCTCGCCAGCCACCACGGCCCAGGAGAGCGCACACGGCTTAGAGCAGCCAGTGAGGGTGGGACCTGATAATCAGACACGGAGACAGGTGGGCTCAGGCAGGGCAAAGGGGAGAGCAGGCCTGGGCAGGTAGGGGATGAGAGAGCTGAGGCAGGGCAGCCTGGGGCTGCTGTCCTTCTACCCAGCCCTGGTACCCACTGCTCCCCTCTCCCAGTTCTGCTTCTTTTGAGAAGAATGTCCTTTACACTTGGCATCTGTTTGACGCCTCCCTAACATGCCGTGTGCCCCTAGCAATGTCTCTGCATTTTTCTGTTCCTTGTCTATAAAATGAGCTGTATAATCAACCCATATCTGACATAATGCCCCCTCCTGAAGCCCTGTGGCTTCCCCCTTTGTAGGGGTGGATTATCCAACAGGCAAGGTAAGCACGGTGCTTACCTGGCTTACCAGATCATTTCACATTTTTTCACCACTTCAAAGATTCTGCTTCTAGGTACGGCTGGCATCTGTCTCTCTCCCAACCCCACAGCACCTTCCTACAGAATCAAAGCCTCTTTTCAAATTTACAATCCCTGACAGGGGCGGATGACCCAGTAAGCTAGGTGAGCACAGGTTTACTTGTGCTTACTTACTAATCTGTAGTAAACAATTTCACATGGGTTTCACCACATCAAAGATAACCCATGTGAAATTGGTCACTACAGATTAGCAAGTAAGCATAAGTATACCTGTGCTTACCTTGCTTACTGGGTTATCCACCCCTGCCCATTTGGGAGATGTGACAAACACCAGACACATGAACTGGGTAAGAGATGAAAGCCAGGGGCCTAGGGCTGGGATCTGAGTCTCACCACCTTGCTGAGCAGCTCTGGGCAGGGCTATGTCCCAGTGTTTAAAGGAAGTCCCTTCTAGTCTTAATATTAGGTGACCAATGAAATAAAAATACTGCTTTGCAAACACGATACTTGATAATGTTCCTCTAATCAGACAGCTTTGAGCACCAAATGTAAAACCCTGGTCATCCTCCATTTACTTCCTGGTCGTCCTCCCCTTCTGAAGGTGAACTCCTCACAGTGAGGCAGTCACTGGAGAGTCCCAGGTCAGCTCACAGACAGACCCATGGAAGCACTCTAGGCATATGTTATTGTTGCTTTCTGATAACACCAGATGTCTCTTAAAATAGTTCTCAGGTAGATGATGTTAGTCCCAAACGTGTCCAAGCAAAGAAGATGGTCAATGTGTTTGGCCACAGGGGAACTCCTCCCACATCCTGCTCTCCCAGGAAAGATCAGCCCTGCAAGGTCAGCAAAGTATAGCACAGGCAGCTGCCAGTGAGGAAGCCAGCTCACAGCAGCCACTGGGAAATGAATTCGGCCGTCTCCTGTCTCCTGGTCTCCTGGGCCAGGATCCCTCCTTGCAGCAAAGGCTACAAGTTGATCAGGTGAGGCAACACAGACACAGGCACATGACTGATATACTGGAGATTCACTTACACACAGTGGCCCTGCCCAAGAGATTCCTGCCAGCATCTCTTATGCTGACTTCTCACACACTCTGTGCAGCCCTTCCCTCTCCGGAAGTTGCTAGACTGTCAAAACCGTAGCGGCCCTTCCTCTTTATCAGCCCTGCATCTACCGCTCTCTTGCTGACTAAGACATGCTCTTCTTGCTGACTGTGATGTGTTTGTGGAAATCCACTGATTTCTGCTGCTTCATTACATTCTATTTCTACCAACCCAATGTGGCATGCAGAATATTTCCAATCATGCATGACCACACGCAGAACTTTCTTAGGAGATTTATTCCCTGGTTTCGTTACTTAACCTGCAAGGCTTCCCTTTTTGTTTTCTAAGTAGTGGGCATTGCCCTCTTGGTAATGTTCTGCCTCCTACCCCTCAAATCCAATGCCACTTCAGATGCCTTCTGCTTAACAAAGGTTGCCCTGATCATCCCAACTGGATATGTGTTCTCCCACATTGATACTTCCCACTCCTAACAGCGCCTTGTACCTTCTGTACAGCACTTATTATAGTCAATCCAGAGGTCTTAGCTAATTAACTCTCACCACCCTCTAATCGCTGGCTCCATATAGGCAGAAAGAGCCCCGGTGATGCAATGGTTAAGCATTTGGCTGTTAACCAAAATGTCAGCGGTTTGACCCCATCACTGGCTCTGTGGGAGAAAATATCAGGCAAGCTGCTCCTGTAAAGGTAAAAAACAAACAAAAACCCATTGCTGTCAAGTCAATTCCGACATAGAGAAACCCTATAGGACAGAGTAGAACTTCCCCATACAGTTTCCAAGGCTGTAAATCTTTACAGAAGTGGACTGCCACATCTTTCTCCCACGAAGCAACTGCTGGGTTTGAACTACTGACCTTTTGGTTAGCAGCCGAGTGCTTAACCACTGTACCACCAGAGCTCCTTCCATAAAGATTACAGCCTAGAAGACCCTATGGGGCAGTTCTACTCTGTCATATAGGGTCCCCGTGAGTTGGAATCAGCTGGACGGCACGCAATAACACTAAAAGCATGTAGACAGAACATGGACCTTCCTCTCTGACTCCGCCAC
>NW_004444136.1:1807079-1815485 GCF_000243295.1 Trichechus manatus latirostris | reverse complement strand
GAGGCCCACTGTGTCTTACCAGGCCTGGTTCGTAGGCGAGGCCCACTGTGTCTTTGTAGTGAAAGGGAGGGAAATGGAGAGACGGCAGGGGAAGTGACATGGAACTGGCCCAGCCCTGGCCTGGCTGTAGAGGAGGGTGCGTGGAAGCAGGGGCCTGGGGAGACATGCACTGGGCCACCTGTGCTCTGTGCCAGGCAATCAAATGCTCAGCTCTAAACGGGCCCTTGGGGCCCTGCCAGCTCCAGTATGGGGACCATCTCTTCCCTCTAGAGAAAGTGCTCATGGGTGGGTCCAGAGTCAGAGCAGCTACCCTTCCTAGAATAAGGGAAAAGGGGCTAGGGCCCCGTCCATGTGTAGGACTCATGCTCCTGCCCCAGAACTGGATGCAGGTTCTGATGTTAGGGCTCCGTTAACCCTACATACTTGTCACGGGGGCTTCTCCAGGTGCTGCATGGGTGAGCTCAACTTAGGGGCACCATTCAACAAGGCACTTAGAGAGTCAGGGGTGGTAGATGTTTTAGCAGCCTGAGGAAGTTCATAGCAAACAAGCCTGAGCTAAGAGCTCTGTACGTCAGGAGAATGTGCTGGAAGCCCAGTTGCTGAAGTCCGGGGTAAAGAAAAAGGGTGTGTAGCCATTAGCTCTCAAGGAAGACTGCAAGGCAGGGTAGGGAAATGTGACATGCCCCCAAACTGCAGCCCATGAGCGCAATGGAGTGGCCTGGAGGCCTAGTTAATTCCAGCCAAGCTGTGGGCTGGGACCCCTCCTGACCCAAGAGTCCCACCCCCGGAACCCATCCGAGGCCCTCCCATCTGCCTCCTGTGAAATGGCCAAGGAGTCATCTTCCAAAAGGCCTGAAGTTCCAGGGGGCAAGGAGCCCCCCACCGGGCTTCTGCAAGGGCACCACGCCTTCACTTACAGGAGCAAAGCTATTTGGTTTAAAATCCTCATAAAAGCAGCAACGCTCATTTCCTATATTGGGTTGTATTTCCTAATTACTGTCCCCCAGGAAAACCTAAGCAGAAGGAATGAGGCAAAGCCAGCATCCTTGCCGTCACGTGTACATTTAAATGAAGTGTGATTAAAAAGCACTCCCTGCACATTTCCTTGAAACACACCTTCCTTCCGCGGACATTTCTGATGAACACAAAATGGAATCACTCACAAAAATTATTAGTTCAGCTTGAAAGTAATTGCCACTTATTTTGTTTATAATGCAAGCTCTGCTAGTGACGTCAGATTAGACTTAACTGCATCCTGTTTTGATGCTAACTAATATTTGCCCTAATACTAAGCATAAATAAGCAGGAATTTCTCCAGAGACGACATAGATATTACATGTTTACTGGAACCTAATAGTCAGAGGCAAGCCAATTGCCCTGCTGTGGGATTATAATTATGCGAACTCTTTTTCCCCCTTTTAAATTTCGAGAAGAGAGGCGCACTGCAATCCATTAGGCTTTCTCCAGAAACGCAGGGTAAAAATAAAACCACCCGTGTGCAAACTTCAGCATCATCCATTCCAGAAGGAGATGCATTCTGAGCGCTCCCTCAAATGCATTGCTTTTCCCAAGGCTTTCTGGAAGGTGGCTGATGCCACAGGCTGCCGGCAGAAGGGTAAGTGTGGGAGCAGCCACACCTCAGCCGAGGCCAGAGCCCGGCCTCACTCGTCCCCTGCACTCCGAGACGTGAGGCTCTTCAGCCTCCTTCTGTGTCTCTGACTTTGGCCTGCTGTTCTGTGTGGAGAAAACTCCTCAGGCTTGGTTGCTTTTTTCTGGGAAGGTGTCTGATGGTGAGGACTCATAGACCCTGGCTCAACGGACACCTGAGTCCCCTGGGCAAATAGGCAGGTCTTCAGGAAGAGCTCTTAAGAGCCTAAGTGGCACTAGCTAACCTAAAGATTGCAGTTCCAACCCACCCAGTGGCTCCATGAAAGAAAGCCCTGGGGAACTGCTACCATAAAGATTATAGCCAAGAAAACCCTATGGAGCAGTTCTGCTCTGTAACACATGGGGTCACCATGAGTCAGAACTGACTCCATGGCAATGGATTTGTACTTTTTTTTAATTAAGCCCTTGTCCATGCCTCTAGCCCAGGGCCTGGCTGCCATCTTTGTCCCTCCAAATTGCTGAGAATCTGGGGCCCTGAGACAAGATACACAGTGAGAACTTTGAGAAAAGGACTAAGATTGAAAGCAAGAAGAGATTTGACTTCCCTTTGAGATCCTGGAGGTAGAAGATGGGATATAATGGTACAAAAAAGAGCAAGTTGGGACCTTGGCCCTAGGTAGACCTTACCCATACCAAGCTTGGAACAGTAAGCTAAGAGGTGGTGTGCCTGGAGGACAGGAAACCCCAAGAAAGGCTGACCTGGAGCTGGGGCGAGAGAGGGCCATGCCAAGGCAGCCAGGCTGCAGGGCTCTGAGCTCCCCAGAGACAGGGCCATGGGGCCATGGGTGATCTACGAAGAGCCAGTGGAGTTATGCAAGCAGGAGAGGGGGACCAGAGGGAGGAGAGTCGGGATGATGCTGGTGTCTGATCCCTTCTCCCTGTGGCTGGAATTCTGGACTTTCTGTGGGTTGGTATAGAGGTGCTCCTCAGGAGTACCATCTGAGAGCCAAAGGGCAGATGCCAAACATGTCACCTTCTAGACATCTGAAAATGACTTCTCAAAACAGCTTCTACAGGCCCTCTTCTGTTTGGTTCTCTTGGGCCTCAAAAACTACAAACTGAGGGAGCCCATCTCCAGTCATGGGCTTATAGCTGGGCCCTGCTAGTCTTTTTCTAGTTTCTAACCTCTCTGGCCCTCTGTGAAACTAATGGCTTTGGTTAATAACTCCGTCTTCACCTGACATTGGAGTACTCAATAAATGGTGGCTGTTATTTTATTAGGCAGTCCCTGGCTTCCATAAATGTTTAAGTGCTAAATTACTAGCTGAAAGGTTGGCAAGTAGAACCTATCCAGAGTTGCCTCAGAAGACAGGCCTGGAAATCTGCTTCCAGAATGTCACAGCCTTGAAAACACTATGGATCAGTTCTGCTCTGCACATGTGAGGCTGCCGTGAGTCAGAACCAACCTGACAGAAGCTGGTGTTTATTATTATTTCATAATAAGTGTGGAAGAAATGCATGGAGCTAGATAATCTGTGGCACAGGAGTTCAGAAAGGAGACAAATTCCTAAGTGGTGATGAACAGGGAAGCCTCGCCAAGGAGCCTGGCACATGCTGGAAGAATGCTGAGGATGTTCCAGACCGGGGATGGCTGCCAGCCAAGAGCAAGAGATGGGAAGGTGTGTGCTAGGTTGGGAAACTATGTGTGGGCTCTTTGGCTTCAGCAAGAGGTTCTTGTTAGGAGGCCAGTATAGGGAGAGGAGTAGATGGGGAGAAGGGAGAGTGGGGATGGGTGGGGTAGAAAAAGGCTGGACTCAGATTCAAGAGAGAACCACAAATGCTAGGGTCAGCTATTTAGATTTTGTCCTAGCCTCAATAGTGACCACTGAGCATCATTACACTTGCTTCATGGTATTTTGTCATGTCAGTCCAGAATCTTGTACAAGATGGATTGGAGAGAAAGCTGGAGGTGGGGAGGACAATGAGAGATGATGAAAGGTGGGATTCCAAGACTCAGGGACTGACTGAGTGAGGGAGGGAGAAGAAAGAGACCTGGAGGGTCTAAGATTTTGCCACTGGAGAAGGGGTAGATGCAGGAAGCCCAGAAAGGTTATGTCAGGACACATGGCCCCAAGAAGCCCCTGGACAGCAGGAGCTGGTCCAGACACCCATGAGATGCCACCTGTTATGGTCCCCGCTGCAGTGAGTGCTGGCCACCAGGGCAGGCCAAGCTGGCATGGGCTGTCATGAGTCCGTATTCCTCCAGGAGCTTGCTGTTCATGTGGTTTTGCAAAAGTTTTTGCTGCTTTGCTGCTGCTGAACAAAATCCCCTGCTTCTTTATTAATTTTTGGAAATTAAAAGAAAATACAAAAAAACCCAATTATTCATATTTAAAACCCCTAGAATTAACCACTGTGACTATTTTAGCATACTTCCTCTTCATCTTTTTCTGTACTTATGTATGTCTTTTAAAAAATTGCACAAGTGCTATATTAATTCATTATCTTTCAAAAATCAAAAACAAATGTCAGACTACTTCAGCTAACATGAGGGCTCTTTACCCTAACCTCAACTCTGTGGCTGCCTGTATCGCGAGTTTTGTATTGCCTTCCACTCATTTTTTTAAAATAATATTTTATTGTGTTTTAAGTGAAAGTTTACACAGTAATTGTTGTTGTTGTTGTCAGGTGCCTTGGAGCTGGTTCCAACTCATAGTGACCCCGTGTACAATAGAACAAAACATTGCCTGGTCCTGTGCCATCCTCACAATCATTGTTATGCTTGAGCCCATTGTTGCAGCTACTGTGTCAATTCATCTCTTTGAGGGTCTTCCTCTTTGTTGCTGACCCTTTACTGTACCAAGCATGATGTCCTTCTCCAGGGATTGGTCCCTCCTGACAACGCATCCAAATTATGTGAGATGAAGTCTCGCCATCCTTGCTTCTAAGGAGCAATCTGGCTGTACTTCTTCCGAGACAGATTTGTTTGTTCTTTTGGCAGTCCATGGTATATTCAATATTCTTCACCAACACCATAATTCAAAGGCATCAATTATTCTTTGATCTTCCTTATTCATTGTCCAGCTTTCACTTGCATATGAGGTGATCGAAAACACCATGGCTTGAGTCTGGCGTACCTTAGTCCTTGTAGTGACTTTTCAACACTTTAAAGAGATTTTTTTGCAGCAGATTTGTCCAATGCAATGTATTGTTTGATTTCTTCACTGCTGTTTCTATGAGTGTTGATTTTGGATCTGTAATTAGATTCCCCTTTAACAATTTTAGGAGCCCTGGTGGCACAGTGGTTAAGAGCTTGGCTGCTAACCAAAAGATCAACAGTTTGAGTCCACCAGCTCCTCCTTGGAAACCCTGTGGGGCAGTTCTACCCTGTGCTATATATAGGGTCACTATGAGTCAGAATCAACTGGACAGCAACGAGTTTGGTTTGGTTTCGGTTTTAACAATTTTTATGCAAACTGTTCCGTGCCATTGGTTACGACTTTTTTTTTTAGAATTTTTTTAAATTGTACTTTAGATGAAGGTTTGCAAAACAAACTAGCTTCTCATTAAAAAATTAGTACACATACAGTTTTGTGACATTGCTTACCAACCCTACATGTCAACACTCTCCTCTTCTCGACCTTGGGTTCCCTATTACCAGTTTTCCAGTCCCCTCCTGCCTTCTAGTCCTTGTCCCTAGGCTGGTGTGCCCCTTTAGTCTTGTTTTGTTTTATGGGCCTGTCTAATCTTTGGCTAAAGGGTGAACCTCAGGAATGACTTCATTGCTGAGCTAAAAGGGTGTCTGCGGGCCATACTCTCCAGCTTTCTCCAGGCCATTAGTTATAATTTTTTACGGTGTGTCAGCATTCACATTATTTCCATTCTGTTTATTCTGTTTCCATTGATCTAGATTCTCTTTCCCTCCTTGCCTTCTCATCTTTGCTTTTGGTTGCTGTTCACTGTTTGGTCTCATATAGTTAATCGTTTAAGGGAGCACATTTCTCATGGCTGATACTGTTTATTCTGTAAGGCAATCTATTATTTGGCTGAAAGGTGACCTACAGAAATAGCTTCAATTTCCACTTCAAAGGGTATCTTAGGGTGATAGATTCGGGGGTTCCTCTAGTCTCTATCGGACCAGTAGGTCTGGCCTTTTTTGGGAATTAGAGTTTTGTTCTGTTTTCCTTCCATTCTATCCAGGACCTTCTATTGTGTCCCTGGTCCGAACGGTTGGTAGTAGCCAGACACCATCTAGTTCTTCTGGACTCAGGTTAGAAAAGGCTGTGGTTCGTGTAGGCTATTAGTCCCGTGGACTAGTTTCTTCTTTGAGACTTTGATTTCCTTCATTCTCTTTTGCTCCATGGGAATAGAAACCAATAGTTGTATCTAAGATGGCTGCTCACAAGCTTTTAAGACCCCAGATGCTACTCACCAAACTAGGATGTAGAACATTAGATTTGTGAATTATGTTATGTCAGTTGACTAAATTGTCCCCTGAAACTGTGGTCCCAAGTCTTTTGACCCAGTAAACCAATCACATGAGTTGTTTGGCTATGTCTAGGAAGTCTCTGTAACTGTGCCTCCTACGTGGTTTGTTATAAATGTGGGTATATATGCAGCACAAACATGTGTACACATATGCCTACAGATACACCTAGACATGCGTACGTATTTACTCACATGTGCCTTGCTATACACATATATGCATCTCTATATACCTACGTAACCACCCACATATTTTTTTGGTTGTTTTTACTGCTGTTGGAAAATCGTATACGTTATAGCATTTCCCGAAATTATCCCTTTTTCTTGTGTACTTCTTAGTGTCTTTATTTACCTTGGTCAAGTTGTGCTGACTACACCCATATTTGGA
Source organism: Trichechus manatus latirostris (assembly GCF_000243295.1). Lineage (NCBI taxonomy): Eukaryota > Metazoa > Chordata > Mammalia > Sirenia > Trichechidae > Trichechus > Trichechus manatus. Next base: position 1,809,004 of record NW_004444136.1, on the reverse strand, counting down.
ATTGCCTTTCCTATCACCAAAAGTAACAAGTCTACTATCTAGAAAGTGATTCCCCTCCATCCCTGGTAACTGTCAAAGAACTTTGCTTTCTGTGTTTGTATCTATTCTTGACTTTTTATAATACTGGGACTATACAATATTGGTCTTTTTGTAATTGACTTATTTCACTCAGCATAATGTCCTCCAGATTCATCCATGTTATAAGATGTTTCACAGACTCCTCATTATTCTTTATAGTTTTGTAGTATTCCATTGTATGTATGTACCACAATTTGTTTATCCACTTATCCATTGATGGGCACTTAGGTTGTTTCCAAGTTTGCTATTGTGAATAATGTTGCAGGGAACATAAGTATGCATATGTCTATTCCTGTCGCTGCTCTTATACCTCTAGGATATACATCTAGGAGTGGGATTGCTGGACCATAAGCTATTTCTCTTTCTAGTTTTTTTAAGGAAGCTCCATATAGTTTTCCATAGTGGTTGTAACATTTTATAATCCCACCAACAATGTATAAGAGTTCCAATGCCCCCACAACCTCGTGAGCATTTGTTGTTTTCTGATTTATTTTTTATTGTTGTAATTAAATGAAGTTCACATTTCAAGTTAGTCTCCCATACAAAATTTTTTTTTACATATATTGTTAGGAGACCCTAATTGCTCACTCCATTCTGCGACAGCCACTCCTCCTTTCTGCCCCTGATTCCCCATGAGCGTTCAAGCAGCTCCTAACTCTCTCTACCTTCCCATCTCACCTCTGGACAGAAGCTTCCTCTTTGGTCTCTTGTATCTACTTGACTAAGAGGCACACTCTTCATGAGTATCACTTTATGTCCCGCAGTCCAGTCCAATCCCTGTCTGAAGAGTTGGCCTCAGAAATTGTTCTAGTTCTGGGCTGATAGAGAGTCCAGGGGCCATGCTTTCTGGGGCGCCTCCAGTCTCAGTCAGACCATTAAGTCTGGTCTTATTACTAGAATTTGAGTTCTGCACCCCATCCTTCTACTGCTCCATCAGGGACCCCATGTTGTGTTCCCTGTCGGGACATTCATTGGTGGTAGCCGGGCACCATCTAGTTCTTCTGGTCTCAGGCTGATGAAGTCTCTGGTTTATGTGGCCCAATCTGTCTCTTGGGCTAATACTTTCCTTGTGTCTTTGGTGTTCTTCATACTCCTTTACTCCAAGTGGTTGGGACCAACTGATGCATCTTATATGGCCACTTGCAAGCTTTTAAGACCCTAGACGCCACTCACAAAAGTAGAATGCAGAACATTTTCTTAATAAGCTTTGTTATGCCAATTGACCTAGATGTTCCCTGGAAGAATGGTCCCCAGACCCCCCATCCCTGCTACTCTGTCTCTCAAAGTATTTGATTGTATTCAGGAAACTTCTTAGCTTTGGTTTAGTCCAGTTGTGCTGACTTCCCCTGTAGTGTGTGCTGTCCTTCCCTTAACCTAAGATGATTCTTATCTACTATCTACTTAGTGAATAACCCTCACGCTCCCTCCTCACCCCCATAACCATCAAAGAATGTTTTCTTCTGTGTTTAAACCTTTTCTTGAGTTCTTATAATAGTGATTTTATACAGTATTTATCCTTCTGTGACTGACTAAATTCACTCAGCATAGTAAGTTCCAGCTTCCACCATGTTATACAATGATTCACAGCTTCATCATTGTTCTTTATCATTGCATAATATTCCATTGTGTGGATACACCATAATTTGTTTATCCGTTTGTCCATTGATGGGCACCCAGGGTTGCTTCCATCTTTTCGTTATTGTGAACAGTGCTGCAATGAACATGGGTGTGAATATATTTATTTGTGTGATGGCTCTTGTTTCTCTAGGATATATTCCAAGGAGCAGGATAGCTGGATCATATGGTACTTCTATTTCTAGCTTTTTAAGGAAGCGCCAAATCAATTT
>NW_004444136.1:1784625-1806979 GCF_000243295.1 Trichechus manatus latirostris | reverse complement strand
TTTATGTTTTTGTACTTTTTAATTTTGATTTGTAGGATTGTTAGATTCCTTTGTGGTTACCTTAATATTTACCCCTATTTTTCTAAGTTTATACCAGTCTTTTATTACTTTACATCACCTTAACTTCCCCTTCATATGAAAAATCAATGTCTGCATTTTTTAAGTCTCTCTTTTTTGTTTTAATGTTGTCCTTTTTTAAATATTGATATCTGTTTCCCTATTTTCAATGTTTTAGCTTTGATGTATTTTTGATTTCCCTATCTGAGTCAATATCTGGTTGCTCTGTCTGGTGTTCTAGTCTTGCATTGTTATCTGGTGTTATTGATTATCTAAAAGACTCCCTTTAGTGTTTCTTATAATTTTGGTTTGGTTTTTGCAAATTTCCTGAACTTCTGTTTATCTGGAAATGCCCTAATTTCGCCATCATATTTGAGATACAGTTGTGCTGGATATATAATTCTTGGCTGGCAGTTATTTTCCTTCAAGGCTTTATGTATGTCATCCCATTGCCTTCTAGTCTGCATGGTTTCTGCTGAGTAGTCCAAGCTTACTCTAAGTGACTCTCCTTTGTAGATGACTTTTCTTTTATCCCTAGCTGCTCTAAAATTCTCTTTATCTTTGGTTTTGGCAAGTTTGAATATAATATGTCTTGGTGACTTTCTTTTGGGATCTACTTTATGTGGGGTTTGATGAGCATCTTGGATAGATACCTTCTCATCTTTCGTGATATCAGGGAAGTTTTCTGTCAACAAATCTTCTACAATTTTCTCTGCATTTTATGTTATCCCCTCCGTTCTAGTAGTCCAATCACTCGTAGGTTATTTCTCTTGATAGAGTCCCACATGACTCTTAGAGTTTCTTCATTCTTTTTAATTCTTTTATCTGATTTTTCCTCAGATAAGTTGGTGTCAAGTGTTTTATCTTCAGTGTCACTAATTCTGATTTCCATTGCCTCAATTCTGCTCCTTTGACTTTCTATTGAGTTGTTTAATTCTGAAATTTTATTGTTAATCTTCTGGATTTCTGATTGCTCTCTCTCTATGGATTCTTGCAGCCTATTAAATTTTTTTAAGTTCTGCTAGTACTGTGTCTATATGTTCCCTGGCAATTTCTGCATTTTGTATGATTCCCTTTCTAATTTCTAGGAGAGTTCTTTATATTAATCTTTTGTATTCTGCCTCTGCTAATTCCAAGAAATTCTCCTCCTCCAGAGAATTTATTGATTCTTTATTTTGGGAGCTTGCTAAAGGCATCATGGACTGCCTCTTTATGTGATTTGATATTGACTGTTGTCTCTGAGCCATCAATAAGTTATTATAATTTTATTTTATATTTGTTTAGTGAGTCCTAGCTTCTTGTTTTGTTTTATTTTGATATGCCCCGAAGGCTGCTCGTGTGTGCTAGTTTGATTATTGACACCTTTGGATCTCTTAAGTCCTGTCACCAGGTAGTTCTGTAACTAAGTATGTACCCACAGGAGTCCATTAAATTTTCCTATATGGGTTCAGCTCAGGTGACCAGACAGTCAGTCACCAAGTGTGTGGTGCAGGCTGTCACCTACAGTCCTAGGGAGGCATGGGTGATTGGTGCAGGCACTGGACTCTAGTTGTGGTAGGGGATCACACACTGAGCCAGGCAGGGGGCTGACAGCTGCCCCTGAGAGTCTGAAAGGAAAGCGTGTCCCTATTGTCTAGGGTGAGTAGGTAGGTGAGTTTTGCAGCCGGACTCTGAGCACCCCACTCTGTTGGCTGTAAAGACTCGAGGACACCACTTTTTCTTGGACTCCTGTAGCAGGTGACTAGGAGATTTAGGTGACACCACCAGTCCTCAAGCCCATGTTGCGGATCAAAAAATGTACCTACTTAAGGGGCAGGGCTGTTTCGAGGGTCACAAATCTGCCACTTCACACTGAAACAGTTGAAGTTAAACTTCAGATGTTTGCCCTGTTGTATTGTGGTCGTGAGGGCTAACATTGTTGAGATGGGTCCACACAAGTCTATACAGAGGTGTAAGGCACTCAGAGTCTGTGGACTCCTTATGCCCGTGTCTAGCAAAGGAGCTGTGCCGACCCTGTGTTCCTGGCTTAGGGGAGCCAGTAGCTTATTTGTTCCCTCTCCAAGGCCAGGAGAATGGGTCAGGGTGCCTTTTGGGATCTACTTCTGGCCCAGGGATCTCCCGGTGCAGAGTGCAGAGGGAGGAGGTAAAGGGAAAGAGGTTTTTCCCAAATGCACTTTTTTTTTAAAAATCCCTGTGGAAGGCCACGTGCATGTACTTATCTTTAGCCACTTGGGAACTGCTTTTCATTGGTTTAGAGTGTCCAAGCAGAATTTCTGCTGCCCGATCTCTCTTGATGTGGAAACTGCTTTCCGAGTGTGTGCACAGCTATTTGCCTGCTTCAGTGCAGACCTGGCAGGGCTGGGGAGTTGCCAGCGTGGCTGAAGAGTTGCCATCTCGCTGCTGCCGGCTCTGGTGCTGCTGGCTTCTTCCAAACTGTCTCCCTCTCCCCCTCCACTTGGTCTGATTCCTCAACTTTGCTTTTTTCAGGGCTCCTAGATATTCATATATAATCAAATCACTTGTTTTTCCAGGTCTTTGTTGTAAGAGGAATATAGGAAGCATCTGACTACACCGCCATCTTGGCTCTGCCCCGTTTTCTGATTTTTTGATCATTGCCATTTTTGCAAGGGTAAAATGGTATCTCATTGTAGTTTTAATCTGCAGCTCTCTAATGGCTAATGGGTAACCCTGGTGGTATAGGGGTTAAGAGCTATGGCTGTTAACCAAAAGGTCAGCAGTTCAAATCCAGCAGGTGCTCTTTGGAAACCCTATGGGACAGTTCTACTCTGTCCTGTAGGGTCACTATGAGTTAGAATTGACTCAATGGCAATGGGTTTGGTTTTTAATGGCTAATGATCATGAGCATCTTTTCATTTATTTGTTGGCTGCCTGACTGTCCTGTTTGGTGAAGTGTCTTTTCTTGTCCTTTGCCCATTTTTTGATTGGATTATTTGTCTTTTTTTTTGCTGAGTTGTTGAAGTTTTCTATATATTTTAAAGATTAGACCCTGTCATGGATTGAATTATGTCCCCCAAAAAATGTGTGTATCAGTTTGGCTGGGCCATGATTCCTGGTGTTGTGTGATTTTCCTATATGTTGTAAATCCTGCCTCTGTGATGTTAATGAGGGAGAACGGGTGGCAGTTGTGTTAGTAACGCCGGACTCAATCTACAAGATTGGATTGTTTCCTGAGGCAATCTCTTGAGATATATAAAAGAGAAGTGAACAGAGAGACAGGGAGACCTCATACCACCAAGAAAGCAATGCCAGGAGCAGAGCGCGTCCTTTGGACCCAGGATCCCTGCTCCGAGAAGCTCCTAGTCCAGGGGAACATTGATGAGGTAGCAGACAGAGAGAGAAAGCCTTCCCCTGGAGCTGAATTTGGACTTATAGCCTACTTTACTGTGAAGAAATAAACTTCTCTTTGTTAAAGCCATCCACTTGTGGTATTTCTGTTGTAGCAGCACTGGATGACTAAGACAGATCCTTAGCAGATTTTTTTCCAAGTCTGTATGTTCTCTTTTTACTCTCTTTGTAAAGTCTTCTGATGAACATAAGTATATAATTTTTGAGAAGTCCCAGTTATCTAATTCATCTTCTGTTATTTGTACATTTTTAGTTTTGTTTGATAGATTATTTATGCTGAAAATTCAGTTCCCTAGTTTTGACCCTATGTTGTCTTCCAGGAACTTCATAGTTTTAGTTTTAACATTTAGGTCTTTGATCCATTTTGAGTTAGTTTTTGTGCATGGTGTGAGATATGGATTTTGATTCATTTGTCTGCATATGGATATCCAGTTTTGCCAGCACCATTTGTTAAAGAGACTGTGTCTTCCCCATTGAATGGACTTTGAACTTTTGTCAAAGGTCAGCTGCTAGTAGATGAATGGATTTACTTCTGGGTTCTCAATTCCATTCCTTTGGTCTATGTGTCTGTCATTGAACCAGTACCAGGCTATTTTGAATACCATAGCTGTACAGTAAGTATTGAGACAGGGAATATGAGGCCCCCTACTTTGTTCTTCAGTATTGCTTTAGCTATTCTGTGTCTCCTTTCTTTCCATATAAAGTTGGAGACTAGTTTGTCCATTTCATTAAAGAATGTTGTTGGGGTTTGTATCAGGATTGCATTATTTCTATAGGTCACTTTTGGTAGCATTGACATTTTCACAATGTTAGGTCTTCCAATCCGTAAGCATGGAATGTTTTCCCATTTACGTAGATCTCTTTTAGTGTCTTGCAGTAGTGATTTATAGTTTTCCTTGTATAAGTCCTTTACTTCCTTGGTTAGGTTTATTCCTAGGTAGTTTATCCTTCTGGGGGCTATTGTAACTGATACTGATTTATTGACTTCCTTTTCAGAGTCCTCCTTGTTAGTCTAGAGGAATCCAACCGATTTTTGTGTGTTGATCTTGTACTCTGCCACTCTGCCAAATCCTTCTATTAATTCCAGTAATTTTCTTGTGGCGTCTGTAGGATTTTCTGTGTATAAGATCATGTCATCTGTGAATAGGGATAGTTTTATGTCTTCCTTTCCAATTTGGATACGCTTTATTTCCCTTTCTTGCCTTTTTGCTCTAGCCAGGACTTCCAGTACAATATTGAATAAGAGGGGTGATAAAGGGCATCCTTTTGTTCTCAAGGGGAATGTTCTCAATATTTCCCTGTTGAGAATAATGTTGGCTGTTGGCTTTGCACATATGCCCTTAATTATGTTAAAGAATTTCCCTTTTATTCCTATTTTACTGAGAGTTTTTATCAGGAAATGGTGTTGGATTTTATCAAATGCCTTTTCTGTGTTGATTGAAATGGTCATGTGACTCTTTTCCTTTGTTTTATTTATGTGGTGAATTACATTGATTGATTTTATAATGTTGAACCATCCTTGCATCCTTGATATGAATCCCATTTGATCATAATGTATTATGTTTTTGATATGCTGTTGAATTCTATTGGCTAGAATTTTGTTGAGAATTTTTACATCTATATTGATGAGGGATATTTGTCTGTAATTTTCTTTATTAGTGGTGTTTTTGCCTGGCTTTGGTATCAGGGTTATGCTGGCTTCATAGAATGAATTAGGAGTATTCCTTCAGTTTCTATGTTTTGGAATAGCTTGAATAGAATTGGTATCAACTCTTCTCTAAATGTTTGGTAGAATTCTCTAATGAAGTCATCTGACTTGGGGCTTTTTTTGATAACTTTTTCAATTTCTTTATTTCTTTTTGTTATGGGTCTGTTCAAATTTTCTACCTCTATTTGCATTAGTTTAGGTAGGTAGTGTGTTTCTAGAAATTTGTCCATTTCTTCTAGGTTTTCAAATTTGTTGGAGTACAAGTTTTTTTTATAATATTCTGTTACGATCCTCTTTATCTCAGTTGGTTCTGTTGTAATGTCACCTGTCTCATTTCTTATTTTGGTTATTTGCATCTTCTCATTTTTTCCTTCGTCAGTTTGGCCAGTGGTTTCTCAGTTTTACTGGCTCTCTCAAAGAACCAACTTCTAGTTTTGTTGATTCTTTCTATTGTTTTTCTGTTTTGTATTTCATTTATTTCTGCTCCGATCTGTATTACTTCCTTTTTTTCTGGTGACTGTGAACTTCTTTTGCTACTTCTTTCTATTTGTTCAAGTTATAGGGTTAAGCTGTTTATTTTGGCCCTTTCTTTCTTTATTTCTTTTTTTTTTTTTTTTGATGTGTGCATTAACTGCTATAAATCCTCCTCTGAGCACTGCTTTTGCTGTGTCCCAAAGGTTTTGGTATGCTGCATTTTCATTCTCCTTTGATTCTAAGAATTTTTTAATTTCATTTTTAGTTTCTTCTATTACTAATAATGTTTAAGTAAGATATTTCTCAGTTTCCATTGGTTTAATTTTTTTCCTTGTTCTTTCTGTTATTGATTTCTAGCTTTATAGCATTATGATCAGAGAAGATGCTTTGTATTATTTTGATGTTTTTTAATTTATTGAGTCTTGGTTTGTAGCCTAAAATATGGTCTATTCTGGAGAACAATACATGGCATTGGAGAAGAATGTGTACTGTGCTGCTGTTGGGTGGTATGTTCCATATATGTCTATGAAGCTGAGTTGATTGATTGTGTTATTTAGATCTTCTGCGTCTTTCCTGAGTTTTTTTCTAGTTGTTTTGTCCATCACTGAAAGTGATGAGTTAAAGTCTCCTATTATTGTAGAACTGTCTATTTATCTTTTCAACTGTATTACAGTTTTTTTTAATGTATTTTAGAGCTTTGTCATTAGGTGTATAAATATATATTATGGTTATGTCCTCTTGGTTGATTGACCCTTTAATCATTATATAATATCCTTGTTTGTCTCTTATAATGTATTTTGATTTAAAGCCTATTTTATCAGAGATTATTATTGCCACTCCTCCTCTCTTTTGGTTACTGTTTGCTTGATATATTGTTTTGCATTGTTTGAATTTTAACCTATTCATGTCTTTGTGTCCAAGGTGTGTCTCTTGTAGGCAACATATTACTGGGTCATTTTTTTTTAATCCATTCTGCCACTGTCTGTCTCTTGACTGCTGCATTTAAACCATTTACATTCAGTGTGATTATTGGTAGGTGTGAATTTACTTCTGCCATCTTGTTATGCTTTAGTTTTGTGGTGTTAATGGTTTCTTTGTTCCACTTAATTTTCTGTGATGAGTTCTTTTTGTTTATGGATTTTCTTTTCCTATTCTTTGTTGTTTGTTGATTTTGTGTCTACTGAACCCTGGTGGCACAGTGGTTAAGAGCTCAACTGCCAGCCAAAAGGTTGGCAGTTTGAATCCACCAGCTGCTCCTTGGAAACCCTATGGGGCTGTTCTACTCTGTCCTATAAGTTCACTGTCTTAGGCTGGGTTGTCTACAGAAGCAAAACCAGTAAAGTGTACAAATAAAAAGAGAGAGAGAGATTTGTATCAAGGAAATGGCTCACACAGTTGTAGAGACTGGAACATCCCAAGTCTGTGGGTCAGGAAAGAGGCTTCTCCTGATTCATATAACCACATGGGCTGATGAAACCAAGATCAGAAGATTGAAGAGCAGGGATCTTGCTGACATGCTGTGAGGTTCTATTAATCCCAAGATCAGCAGGCAGAATCGCAGGTGAGGTGCTAGCTCAAGTCCCAAGAACCAGAAGTCAGATGAACAGGAGCCAGCTGCAGGATCCAGAATCAGCAAAAGCCAATGAGCTTTGCCAGAACGTCTGCTTATCTTTGATGCAGGCCACACGCCCAAGGTAACTCCCCTTCAACTGATTGGCTACTCATAGCAGATCCCATCATGGGAGTGATCACATATCATACCTCAACAGGGAAGTGATCACAACATTATAACACTGCCAAAACACTGAGAATCATGGCCCAGCCAAGTTGACACACAATCTTAACCATCACTGTTGCTATGAGTAAGAATCGACCCGAGGGCAAAGGGTTTTGAGTCTTTTTGATTTTCTTTTTTATTTTGGTGAGTAGATTTATTAATTTTCTTTGTGGTCACTCTGAAATTTACCTTTATCTTTCTAAGTTGAAAACTGTCTATCTTAATATTGTCTTGACTTCCTCTCCACTTGGAAGTGCTATAACTACACCATTTATTCCTCCTTTTTGTTTTGAAGTTGTCATCTTTTACAGATTGCCATCTGTGGTTTTCTGTTTTCAGTTTTGCAGCTTTATTTTACTTTTGTGAATTCTTTATCTGGTTTGGTATCTGGATAATACTGTCATGTGTCTTAGTTTCAGGTTGTTGTCTGATGTCATTTGTTCTCTGTTCAAAGGACATCCTTTAATATTTCTTGTAAGATTGGTCTGGTTTTTATAAATTATCTTAATTTCTGTTTTTCTGGGAATGTCCTACTTTCATCATCATATTTGAAAGACAGTTTTGCTGGATTTGTGATTCGTGGTTGGCAATTTTTTTATTTCAGGGTTTTATATATGCCATCCCATTGCCTTCTTGCCTGATGTCTTCTGCTGAGTAATCAGTGCTTAGTCTTGTTGTTGCCCCTTTGCATGCAATATTTCATTTTTCATGAGCTGCTCTCAGAATTCTTTCTTCGTCTTTGGTTTTCGAGAATTTGATTATGATATGTCTTGGTGACTTTCTCTTGGGGTCTATCCTATATGGGGTTCGTTGAGCTTGTTGGATGGAAACTTCCTTGTCTTTCATATTAGGGAAGTTTTCTACCAATAAATCTTCAAATATTCTCTCTGTGCTTTTTTTCCCCTTCCTCTTCTAGAATTCCTATTACATGTAAATTATTCCATTTGATAGTGTCCCAAATAACTCTTAGACTTTCTTCATTCTTTTTTTCTGATTGTTCCTCAGTCAAATTAGTATGAAGGGATTTATCTTTATTTCACTGATTCTCCCACTGATTCAATTCTACTTCTATGTCCCTCCATTGACTTATCTATTTCCAATATTTTATTATTAATCTTCTGGATTTCTAGTAGTTGTTTTTGTATGGCTTCTAATTATCTATTTATTTTGTCATTTTGCTTTTGTAGTTTTCCCAAATTCTTCTAGGGTTTTATTTGTGTTTTCCTTGATCTCTTTGAGAATCCTATAGATAAGTATTTTTAATTCCTTATCAGATACTTCTATTACAATTTCTTCCTCAGGATGATTTTATGCCCTTTTACTTTGCTCACTTGTTTGACCCATCTTAATCTACTTCTTCATATGATTTGTTATTGTCTGCTGTCTATGAGGTATTAAGGTGTTTATTTATTGATTGATTGATTCTATGTATGTTTGTCTTGTGCTGATTTTTGTTTTATTTGTTTTGATGTATCTGGAGCTTTGTTTCTTCTCATTCTCTTTAGAATATCTTTCTTCCTTTGTATTATTTTAATTGTGGTTTTGTGGTACTGGTCTATGTGTGACTTTGGTGGTGTCTGTTGGCTGGGCATGATTTCCTCTCACTAGTGGGTATGGTGTGTCTCACCCACATGTGAGTCTTGTGTCTAGGCTCATATGTCTTCCCTTGCCAGACTGAGTGAAGGTGGGAGAGCAGGTTCTTTCCCTGATATTAAGTGACAAGCGTTAGGTGCTCAGGGTCCCTCCACAGCCCTGTGGGACCATGGGTTACTTCCAGGTTGGTGCTAGCAGCTAGTGCATCCTCTGGAGATCAGGGCAGGATCTCCATATCCACTGGGAGGGAGTGATAGCTAAATAGACAGGGTAGGCCCACTGGGTGTGCACAAATTGTCATCTCAGTAGGTGGTAGGGAATCAAGGGGTTTCAGTGCAAGTGCTGGCATCCTGCAGGAACCGTTTGGGTGTGGGATGTGTGAAATAGCAGCTGGGCTGACATTGGATGAGGGCACTAGGATCTCCTGCTCACTGTTTGGCAGAGGTGCAGATGGCACCCATCAGGATGTGACTGACGTTGAGGTGATGTGTCTGTCTGACTGGTAACCAGGGCATGGGTGCAGGGAACATTCTTGCCGGTCACTGGGTTGGGCACTGTGTGTGTGCACCTCTGGTTGCAGGGTGGTGGGGGCAAGGGTGCACGGGTCACCAGTCACCAGATGGGTGGTAAGGGAACTTGAACTGCTGGTCACCGGGTGAGTGGGGTGGGGGGGCAGAGAGGAGGGTCTCACATCTTTGTTTGCCAGTCTGGCAATGGGAGCACACGCCAGTGATCACCAGGGACGTGGGTCAGCTTTGGGGTAGGCAGAGCGGGCAGAAGCCTCCAGTTGGAGGTCTGACGGAGTAAGAGCATGCGCCATGGCTAGCTGGGTGGGCGGGGCAGCCTGGGGATGGGTGGAGCAGACACAAGCCTCCAGTCATACGTCCAAAGGCATGGGAGCGTGTGCCACAGATTGCTGGGGGCATCACTGGTCATGTGGGGGAGATGGGGGAGGGAGGAGGGGAGGAGCGTGTTCCCCTAGTCTCTAGCGTGGGTACCAGGGCATTTCCTGCAGAGCGCAACCAGTGATCAGGACCTGGCCCTGATCAAATGCAAGGGGCAGGAACTCTCCAGAGTCCAGACAGGTGAGGGATCTCTAGCCGCCCCGCCAAGGATCCTCCACTCTGCCAGTACCACCTGCCCAAATGATCAGGATCACTGCTGGTGAGTATTTCTGTTCCTAGTTTCTGGCTCCCTCCCTGTTCTATGGTTGCTTGGATCCCTAGGGCTCTCTCCCGCCTTCTGCACTTCTACTCCTTAGATCCAGTTCGTGTTCTGCTCACCTTGCTTCACTCTGGGTTTGTCTGCGCTGTATCTCTGTCTCCTCTTGGGGATGCTGTGAAGTTGGCTTCCTATGCTCCTCACCCAGGAATGTTGCTTTGTCTCAAGTTGGCCAAGCTGTGCTAGGCCAGCTAGCAGGGTGCCTGCGATCCATAAATCTCCTAGTTCTCTGTTTTCATTCAGTTTCTCCTTCCCTTGGATGTTTGATCTAATTTTTCATCCCTATGTTTGCTGTTCTGGGTTACCAGACTCATCTGTATCTGTTTCACTTGGTTTCTCAGTTCTTTGCTGTAGGAAGATGGAGTGGTGTGTGTGACTAAGCTGCCATTTGGGCCATTCTGCCCTTCCCACTTATTTTTATAGTTTTATATAGACAGGTACAAATATGTTCATAATTGGCAGGAAAATGGATTTTTTTTCCATGCCTTGGTTTTTTTCACTCAACATTAAGTTATGGAGATACCGTATTGATTCATGTAACTCAAATTTATGCCGTTGGTCTGCTGAGCAGTCTAACATGTTTGTGTGGGTTACATTTAATTTATCCTTTCCCCCATTCACACCTTCTTTTAGGTTGTTACAGTTTGTTATTATGGCAAACACTGATGCCATGAATATCTGCATATATCTCTCCTGATTTTCACCTCTAGGCTGACAACCAAATCACTTCTGTCTTCAAAGATATGAAAGCCATTACCTTGAGAAAGATAATTGTTTCACTAGGGCTGACACCTAAAGTGGAATTTTTGAGTAATAGGGTATGTACATTTTAATTCCCTTCCTTTTTGTGAAGGGATTTAATTGGTCACACATATTACCAAAATAGGCTCCTCAGAATTTGAAAACTTCAGTGTGCTCTTAAGGAGAATGAGTCAAGAGGATACATGAGAAACTATTTGGCCTCAGCCTACTACTGATATTGGCATAACACTTGTTCCTATGTATTTATATTTTTAATTACAAGTATAATATGACATTACATAAAATGTAGAAGGAGATAAAATATCATTCATATAGAATTAGAATATCACGGTTTTGAAATCCCAAAGGAGAAAATGAATCTAAGCAAAAATCATCAAAGGCTGCTAAATGTATTAGGTGAAATGTTGAGGGAGAACTTTGTAATACTAGATGGATCTGGCTGAACCTTCTGAATAACTTGAACATTACTTATAGTGGAACCACCAGACACTACGTTCATTATGATGTAATGCAACAGGAAGAATATGACACCACCTAGCAAGGGTTCTTTGCAAAATAAAGCTGAACCTAAACGTAATCAAGTATCTGGGTCTAACTGACAGCTAAAGGAAATCCAAGGCCTGAAGAAAGATATTAAATAACACTTTGGATATCAACCAAATCTAGAACATGGGAAATTCAACACAATGAATGAGCCAGTTCTTCTGCAAATAAATGGCATGAAAAAGCGGTGTTATTAAAAATCATTTAAATAGTTCTGAGAGACTTATCACCAAACAAAAGGTATAAATTTTATTGGATCCTGATTAGAACAAATCAACTGTAAAAAGACATTTTTTAGAAAACCAGGAAAAACTGGACAAAGTGTATTAGATACTGCTAAGAAGTGATTGTTTATAACCAAGATGATAGTGATGGCTTAATCCAAGTCTCCCAACACAAGCTCCAAAAGAAAAGAAGGAAGGAAGGAACAGAGGGAGGGAGGAGGGAAAACATAAAGAACAAGTAAAATTATATAAAACCCATACCTTCTGCATAATTATAAGATGGAGAATGTCCAAACCCCCACAGGGTTTTCTAGGCTATAATCTTTACAGGAGCAGTTTGCCAGGTCTTTCTCCTGCAGACCCTCTGAGTGGATTTGAACCACTAACCTTTCAGTTAGCAGCCAAGTGCTTCACCAATGTGCCAACAGGGCTCATTATATTGTGGGTTAGTGGGAATTAAATTTATTATGGTCAGAGATAGGCGCTACAAAAAAGTGAGAAGGATAAATGAGCCCTGTGGTGTTGGATTGAAATTAGAGCTATCAGTTCCTTAAATGCAGGGATATATAAATATAGATATAGATATATATAGATAGATATACAGACATATATATGTCTGTGTGTAGGTATAAGTGTGTGTACATATATATATTTCCTACCATGGTTCACTGCAAGACCTAGAAGCCATAATACCCCAATAATGATGAGCACACCTAGCAACCAGATCTTAGCTTCTAAATAACATCTCCACTAAAAAATTCCAGCACTCATTGGTGAAAGAAGCATGTGTGGGAGCATGAGACTGGAACATCTTGTGCTAGAAAGTAGGAAAGTGCTGAAAAAATTATGGAGACACATCAAAAGGACACGGGATTTAGCATGAACGGCTCTCATTGGCCAAATCTGGGACAAAAAGAGCATCAGAATAACTAACGACAGCATGCGCTAACCCACTGGTTAAGTTAGAGTCCATGAGTCCATGTTGATGTCAATCAGTCAAATAAAGAAAGAAAGAAGAAAAAGCTCTTCCTTCCAGTAGAAAGCCAACTAATAAATGTAGAAGAAAATTTGAAATTAGAAAGTCATCATCTGGTAATCACCATAGCAATAATTTCGTTCAGGCAACAATCATCAATTGACGCTAAAAGCTAGTGGATAGAAGTTTGAGGAGTAACTGGATACTTACACAGACTCAGAGTATCTCTCCAAAAGATATTTAGTTATTTCAAAGGGGAAAAATAGTTACTTTATGGTTTTTAAACTGATTAAGTTTAACATCACCAGTAATGGTACAAATTAAAATTATGTGCCTCCTGATATACAGGCAGTCCTCGGGTTACAAATGTCTGACTCATGGACAACTCATACTTCAGAATGGACTGCCATAAAGCCTATTATATTAAAAATTTGAGTTAAATGCATACAATGGTTTGTAATAACAAATGCATGCACTACTTTGTGATGCTTATGAAAACACTGTGTGGTTTGAAAGAGTTTCTTAAGTGTTTTATATGTATTGAAAAGTAAACTATATACTATATACTGTAAAAAGGGTGTGAGAGTGGCGTCTGACCTCCTCTAACTTCACAAGGGGGAAGGAGAATCAAGATCAACTGCACAAGGTTGATTCCTATGAGGTGGGGATCAGACATGCCTCTTCTGTCTGCCATCCTTACCAGTTCTGACACCAACCGTCCCTCCCACGGCATTCTCTACTTCTCGCTGGGTTTGATAATTCATTGCAATGGCCACGCAGACCACACTCACGATTATGGTGTTTATTAGGGAAGTAACAGGTTACAATTCAGGTTTAAGATACACTTCGTCCATCAAGATACCTATTCTCAGCCGTGTTCAGGGGCATGCCTCTCTGACCCTTGGCCTCTGCCCTGCTCGGGCAAGTGTTACAAAACTCTTTTCGCTCTGCCAATGAATGTCCAGAGGCACCCTACTCTGCCCGCAAGCCTCCTGCCCAAAGGCACTCAGCTTTCTCGCTCCATGGGCCGGGAAGCCCACCACACCATCTCCTGCTGGCCTTTCTCTGCCACCGCTTCTCGAGAGCGCTCTCTGTCTCCTCATTCCAGGAGGTTCTCAGCACAGGGATCCCAGGTCCAAAGGCTGTGCTTTCTGCTCCTGGCTGTTCTTCGTCGGTGGTAGTGGGATCCTCTCTTTTCTGCCTCTGGGATGGCTTGTTTCAAGCTCAGAGGGATGGCAAAACTGACCAATCCCCTTGGTGGGCCACAGTTACAGTATTTTCACAGTCCCATCTGATCACTTGGGTGGGAGTTACAAGACCATGGTGAGAAAGACCACACAAAAGTGATCCATCTCACCACAGTACTAAGACAAACATTTGACTGACTGACACTAAATAAGGACAGTATATACCTGTTCCAATTTACCTACAATTCGACTTAAAGACAGATTTAGGAACGGATCTCTTTCGTAAACCCAGGGACTGTCTGTAACGCACTGAGGACGCAATATGACTTCTGTGATATTCCTGAATCTAATCATGAGGATTAGAAAATGCAAACTGAGGGATATTGTACAAAGTAATTGGCCTGTACACTTCAAAATGTTAATGTTAAGGAATGTTAAGGCAAAGGAAGACTGAGGAATTATTCCAGATTAAAGGAAACTAGAGATACAAAACAACTGAGTGCAAAGCATGATTCAGGACTTTTTTTTTTTTTTTTTTTTTTGCTATAAAGGACTATTGGATAAAGTCTGAATAAAGCCTACCTATTAAATAAAATTATCATGTCTGGGGCCAGGTACATAATTTGCAAAGCCCAGTGCAAAATAAAAATGCAAGCCTCTGGTCAAAAACTATTAAGGAGTTCAAGATGGCAACAGCAGAACATTAACCAAGCACAGAGCCTTCTGAGTATAGGCCCCTGTGTGATTGCACAGGTCACAAGCCTGTGAAGCTGGCCTTGATGTATAATGTTAATTTCCTGATTTTGATCCTTGTATTGTGATTATGAAAGAGAATGTTCTTATTTTTAGGAAATTGTTGTTGTTAGGTGTCCTCGAGTCAGTTCCTACTCCTAGCGACCCTATAAAACAGAGTAGAATTGCCCTATAGGATTTCCAAGGAGCGGCTGGTGGATTTGAACTGTCGACCTTTTGGTTAGTAGCTGAGCTCTTAACCACTAGACCACCAGGGCTCCAGGAAACTCACACTGTAGAATTTAGGGGTAAAAGGACATCGTGTCTGCAATTTACTCTCAAATGATTTAAAGAAAATGTAGCATGTGTGTGCATGTGGGTGGGTGGAAGGATGAATACAGCAAATGAAGTGTAACATTAACATTTGGAGAATCAAGATAAAGGTATACAGGTATTCTTTGTGCTATTCTTCCAACTTCCTGTAAGTCTAAAATTGTGTCCAAATTTTTTTAAAACACATATACACACAATAGAAATTATTTTGCTCATTTGATAATGGAATGTTGGTTTTTTTTTTTAATCATTATCTATTACATATTTTAAATATACATGAAATAAGTAGTTCAAAAAGTTAATAATTATGAAATCCAGGTTGTGGGAGGGAGGAAGAAAAACACAAAGAACAAGTAAAACTATAAAAAAACTCATGCCTTCTGCATAATTAGAAGGCAGAGAATGTCCAAACTTCAAATTACATGATTGAGCAATCGGTGTGTCTCTATGTATGTTTTAAGATTTTCATAATAAAGTTTTTTAAAGAGTCATTCTTAATGACTCTTGCTTAATGTCATCATTTTTGTGTATTCCCTTCCAGTCTTTGGTGTGATGCATGTATTTTGTATGATTTTAATCATGTTTTACACACCATTTCAATCCTGACCATTTCAATTTTCACATTGCCAGAGTCTTCCTAATTTGCTTTTCAATGGCTGCATGCTAGTTCATTGGCCAGATAATATACTGAATCATTCCTCTGTTGTTGAATTGTAGCATGCTTATAATGTTCCATCCAAATAAATAGTGTTTGGATGGCTTTTCCCAATTTGAGGTCATTTTCACAGGAAAGATTTCCAGAAGTAGGATTTCTGAATCACAGACATGATTATGTTTGTGAATCTTGAAGCATTTTGCCAAATTGCTTTCCAAAAAGTAGCACCAATTTATACTATATGACAGTATCCATCGGGGATTAGCATTAATTTTTTAACTAGTGCTAGGGTTGTGTTACTTGCATCTTTCTGATTCCTCTTTTGTGAATTGTTCTGTCTCATACCTCTGTTGGGATCTTAATGTTCTTCAAAATCTGCATGAGTTCTTTGAGTAATAAAGATATTACCTTTTGTACCATGTTTGCCTCAGATATTTTCCCTGAAAAACTCTCTTTAAATGGAAGGAGAATGTGTAGCTCTGTCTTAGTAACTAGACTTCC
Source organism: Trichechus manatus latirostris (assembly GCF_000243295.1). NCBI lineage: Eukaryota > Metazoa > Chordata > Mammalia > Sirenia > Trichechidae > Trichechus > Trichechus manatus. Next base: position 1,790,870 of record NW_004444136.1, on the reverse strand, counting down.
ATTATAAAAACCACTTCGCATATTCACTTAGTCCTGGTGAGGTAATTATTAGCTTTGAAAACAAAATATTTATATTTATCCAGAATATAAAATATTACAAAAGGCTTTCTCTTGAGATAATTTTCCAGTGACTTCAAAATATCCCAAAGGCCCTACCTACATCTTCATGATCAAAACAACTAACTTCTAGCCAACATGATGCCATAGATAGACATGCCATGCTATCCCTCTGCAATAAAGACCCCAAAAACTAAGTAAAACAGATACAAATGTCAATCCTGGAACCCTAAGGATCCAATGAAAGAATAAAGAACTAGATCAAACACCAAATGGAAGAAGACACTGACAGAAAACAGAGAAATACGAGAGGTTCCCTGCAAACTAACATGACACAGCGTAACCATCTTGGAACACAGCCAGAAATGACCCCAGACAGGGAGTACGGGAAGGCAACTTCACAGTGCTCCCAACAAGAGACAGAGCACTCGGTAACCACAGAAACATGCTTTCCCATCCTTCACCCTTCTGCCCCATATGCAACCTCCACCCCTTCCCAATGGGCCACACCATACCACTTTGCTAGAAAGCCACCAGCCACCCGGGTCTGCCCCACCTCCACCCGCCAGCTCCTGCTGTGCCGTTTTTCCCTTTTTCTTCCTTTTCTTTCTCCCTCCCCCCAGCACTGTACGCCACCACCACCCCCTTTCCTGCAGGGCCATGCCACATCACCATGGTGTGAAATCCATCAACTCATTGCCACCCCAGGTCCACCCTGCTCCCACTTGTCAGTCTCTACTGTGCCACCATTTTTTCTTTGCTTTGTTTCTTTCTCTTCATTCTTTGCTTTCTTTCTCCTAACTAGTCCCATACGCCACATACCCTACCTCTGCCACCATACCCCACTGTGACTAAAGAGCCACTGGCCTGCCCTTGCCCAGGTCCACCTTGCCCCCATCTGCCAACTCCTGCCTCGTCATCATTATTTTTTTCTCTTTTTTTTCTTTTCTTTCCCCTCCCACCTAGCCCCCTAGGCCACCTCCCCTGCCTTCCCACCAGTCCTCAGGTCCACCCTACCTCCACTCACTAGCTCTCACTGTGCAGCCGGTTTTTAAATTTATTTTTATCTTTTTATTATTTTTTCTCTCTTTCTTCCTTTTATTTCTCCCTCCTGCCTAGCCCTGTATGACACCTCACCCCCTTCCCGCCATATCCCACCACACAACTGCAGATAGAAAGCCACTAGCCTGCTGTTGCCCTGGCTCCACTGTGTCCCCACCCACCTGTGGGCCACAGTCACTTGGCTAGAGAGACACCAGCTCACTGCTGAACCAGGTTTGCCCTGCCCCCAGCAGCCAGTTCCCCCAGCACCGTATCTTTTTTTGTTATTTTTGATTGTTTGTTTTTTCTTTCTCTCCCCCTTCCTTCCTTTCTTTTCCCACCTACCTAACCCCATGAGCAGTTCCCATCCCTGCACCGATCAGCTAGAGAGCCACCAGTACACAGACTCCCCAGGTCTGTGCCATCCCCAACGGCTGGCTCCCTCAGTGCCGTATTTTATTGTTTGTTTGTTTTTGTTTCTTCTCTCTCTCTCTCATTTCCTTCCTTTCCTTTCTCCCACTCACATAGCCCCGTGAGCCATCCTTGACCCTTCTCAAAGGGCCATGCCGCACCATTCAGCTAGACAGCCATCAGCACATGGCAAGCCCGGTTCCTTGAGTCCACCACTGGCTGGCTACCGCAGCACCATATTTGGTTCTTTGTTTTTGTTTGTTTGTTTCTTTCCTCTCTCCCTTCCTTCTTTTCCTTTCTCCCATCCACCTAGCCCCATGAGCCATTCCTGCCCCTTCTCAATGGGCCATGCTGCACTACTCAGCTAGAGAGCCACCAGCACACAGCCTCCCTGGTTCCATACCACCCCCACTGGCTGGCTCCCTCAGTGCCATATTTCTTGTTTGTTTTTTGTTTCTTCTCTTTCCCTCCCTTCCTTCCATTCCTTTCTCCCACCCACCTATTCCTGTGAGCCATTCCTGTCCCTTTTCAATGGGCCATGGCACACTGCTCAGCTAGATCAAGGGGGAAGAAAATCAAATACATAGAAGCTGAATAACACCTTGCTTAAAAACAACTGGAGAATAGAAGAAATCAAAGAGGGAATAAAAAATTCCTAGAATCAAATGAGAATGAAAATACATCATACCAAATCTTCAACACACAGCAAAAACATAGGTCAACTTACAGCAATAAAGACACACATCAAAAAAGAAGAATGGGCCAAAATCAAAATGTCAGTCCTACAACTAGGAAAAATAGACAACAGCAAAAGAAGCCCAGAAGTAACAACAAAAAGGGCACCAGAAGAAAGAAAATAATAAAGATTAGCACAGAAATAAATGAAATAGAGAACAGCAAAACAATAGAAAGAATCAACAAGACCAAAAATGAGTTCTCGAAAAGATCAATAAAATCAGGAAACAATTGGCCAAACTGATAAAAGAAAATCAGGAGATGAAGCAAATAACTCAAATAAAACTTAAGACGGGACATTACAACAGAGCCAACTGAAATAAAAAGGATCATAACAGAATACTATGAAAAATTGTACTCCAACTAATCTGAGAACCTAGAAGAAATGGACAAATTTCAAGAAACACTTTGCCTCCTAAACTAATACAAACTAAGGTATAAAATCTGAACAAACTCATAACAATAGAAGAGGTTGAAGAGATAATAAAAAAATTTCCAGGAAAAAATAACAAAAACTCTAGCCCAGAAGGCTCCATTTGAGAATTCTACCAAACATTCAGAGAAGAGCTCACACCTGTACTACTCAAACTATTTCAGATGATACAAAAGGAAATATACTCCCAAACTCATTCTATGAAGCCAGCATAACCCTGATACCAAAGTCAGGCAAAGAATCACAAAAAAGAAAATTACAGACCAATATGCCTCATGAACATGTTGTTTTTGTTGTTGTTGGGTGCTGTCGAGTTGGTTTCAACTCATAGTGACTCTGTGTACGACAGAACAAAATACTGCCCAGTCCGGTACCATCCTCATGATCATTGTTATGCTTGAGCCCATAGTTTCAGCAACTGTGCCAATCCATCAGGGTGAGGGTTTTCTCCTCCTTTACTGACTCTTCAATTTACCAAGCATGATGTCTTTCTCCAGGGACTGGTCACTCCTGATAACATATCCAAAGTAATGTGAGATGTAGTCTCGCCATCCTTGCTCCTAAGGAGCATTCTGACTGTACTTCGTCCAGGACAGATTTTTTCATTCTTTTGGCAGTATATTCAACATTCTTCACCAACACCATAACTGAAAGGCATCAATTCTCCTTTGGTCTTCCTTATTCATTGCCCAGCTTTCACATGCATATGAGGTGATTGAAAATAACATGGCTTGGGTCAGGCGCACCTTAGTCCTTAAAGTGACAGCTTTACTTTTTAACACTTTCAAGAAGTCTTTTGCAGCAGATTTGCCCAAATGCAATGTGTCACTTGATTTCTTGACTGCTGCTTCCATGGGTGTTGACTGTGGATCTAAGTAAATGAAATCCATGACAACTTCAATATTTTCTCCGTTTATCATGATGTTGCTTATTCGTCTAGTTGTGAGGATTTTTGTTTTCTTTATGTTGAGGTATCATCCATAATGAAGGCCATAGTCTTTGAACTTAATCAGTAAGTACTTCAAGGCCTCTTCACTTTCTGCAAGCAAAGTTGTGTCATCTGTATAATGCAGGTTGTTAATGAATCTTCCTCCAATCCTGATGCCCCATTTTTCTTCATATAGTCCAGCTTCTCAGATTATTTCCTCCATGCATCTGTTAGTTTGTCATACTGTGGGGGATTATGTGGTGCTGAGATGCTGGAAGCTATGCCACCGGTATTCAAATACCAGCAGGGTCATCCATGGCGGACAGGTTTCAGCTAAGCTTCCAGACTAAGACAGACTAGGAAGAAGGACCTGGCAGTCACCTTCTGAAAGAAGTTAACCAGTGAAAACCTTATGAATAACAGCAGAACATTGTATGATATAGTGCCAGAAGATGAGCCCCTCAGGTTGGAAGGCACTCAAAGGACAAGTGGGGAAGAGCTGCCTCCTCAAAGTAGAGTCTACCTTAATGACATGGATGGAGTAAAGCTTTTGGGATCTTCATTTGCTGATGTTGCACAACTCAAAATGAGAAGAAACAGCTGCAAACATCCATTAATAATCAGAACCTGAAATGCAGGAAGTATGAATCTAGGAAAATTGGAAATCGTCAAAAATGAAATAGAATGCATAAATATTGATATCCTAGGCATTACTGAGCTGAAATGGACTGGTATTGGCCATTTTGAATCAGACAATTCTATGGACTACTATGCCGGGAATGACAACTTGAAGAGGAATGGTGTTGCATTCATCGTCAAATAGAACATTTCAAGATCTATCCTGAAGTACAATGCCGTCAGTGATAGGGTAATATCCATACACCTATAAGGAAGACCAGTTAATACAACTATTATTCAAGTTTACGCACCAACCACTATGGCCAAAGATGAAGAAACTGAAGATTTTTACCAACTTCTGCAGTCTGAAATTGATTGAACATGCAATCAGGATGCATTGATAATTACTGGTGATTGGAACTTGAAAGTTGGAAACAAAGAAGGATTGGTAGTTGGATAATATGGCCTTGGTGACAGAAATGATGCTGGAGATTGCATGACAAAATTTTGCAAGACTAACGACTTCATCATTGCAAATACCTTTTTCAACAACATAAACAGCAACTGTACACATGGACCTCGCCAGATGGAATATACAGGAATCAAATCTTCTACATCTGTGGAAGGAGATGATGGAAAAGCTCAATATCATCAGTCGGAATAAGGCCAGGGGCTGACTGTTGAACAGACCATCAATTGCTCATACGTAAGTTCAAGTTGAAGCTGAATAAAATTAGAACAAATCCAAGAGAGCCAAAGTACAATCTTGAATATATTCCACCTGAATTTAGAGACCATCTCAAGAACAGATTTCACACATTGAACACTAATGACTGAAGACTGGATGAGTTGTGGAATGACATCAAGGACATCATACATGAAGAAAGCAAGAGGTCATTAAAAAGACAGGAAAGAAAGAAGAGACCAAAATGGATGTCAGAAAAGACTCTGCAAGTTGCTCTTGTACATAGAGTAGCCAAAGCAAACGGAAGAAATGATGAAGTGAAAGAGCTGAACAGAAGATTTCAAAAGATGGCTCGAGAAGACAGATTAAAGTACTATAATAACATGTGCAAAGACCTGGAGTTAGAAAACCAAAAGGGAAGAACACACACAGTATTTCTCAAGCTGAAAGAATTCAAGAAAAAATTCAAGCCTTGAGTTGCAATAGTAAAGGATTCCGTGGGAAAAATACTGAGCAACACAGGAAGCATCAAAAGATAGAAGGAATACACAGAGTCATTGTACGAAAAAGAATTGGCTGACATTCAATCATTTCAGGAGGTAGTATATGATCAACAACCAATGGTACTGAAGGAAGAGGTCTAAGCTGCAGTGAAGGCATTGGCAAAAAAACAAAGCTCCAGGAATTGACGGAATACCAACTGAGATGTTTCGACAAATGGATGCAGCACTGGAAGTGCCCACTCATCTATGCCATGAAATTTGGAAGATAGCTCCTGGCCAGCTGACTGGAAGAGATCCATATTTATGCCTGTTCCAAAGAAAGGTGAGTAACTGAATGCTAAAATATTGAACAATATCATTAATATCCACACAAGTAAAATTTTGCTGAATATCATTCAAAAGCGATTGCAGCAGTACATCAACAGGGAACTGCCAGAAGGTCAAGCCAGATTCAGAAGAGGACGTGGAACAAGGGATATCATTGCTGATGTCAGATGGATTCTGGCTGAAAGTAGAGAATACCAGAAAGATGTTTACTGGTGTTTTATTGAGCATGCAAAGACGTTCAACAAATTATGGATAACATTTTGAAGAATGGGAATTCCAGAACACTTAACTGTGCCCACGAGGATCCTGTACATGGATCAAGAGGTAGTCGTTGGAACAGAACAAGGGGATATTGCGTGGTTTAAAGTCAGGAAATGTGTGCATCATGATTGTATATTTTCATCACTCTTATTCAATCTACATGCTGAGCAAATAATAATCATGAACATAGATGTAAAAATTCTCAAAAATTTCTAGCCAGTAGAATTCAACATCATATCAAAAAAA